>NC_069115.1:61602272-61785797 GCF_025612915.1 Magallana angulata | reverse complement strand
AACTGATGATTCCCTTGTTGTAATGATAATCCAACACTAATTATTACTTATAATGTACCGTATTAGACAATATATTACAACTTGTTGCGATGACCCCTCCCTTTTTTCCACCGTTCAAATATGGCTAATCTATTCTTAAATCAGGAGTACACACGTGCACTGCATGGTGAACATCCCTTTTACTTGAAAACTCTTGCTCGCTTTTGTTATTACATCCTATATAACATTTTCATCAATTGTGAATTTAAATGCCGACACCTTAAACATGCATCGGTTAATCTTTTTGTGAAATATCATGATGTTGCTTGCTCCCATTGTCTGCACTGTTTCGGAATTTGTAACGTATATAGTTCATTAAATTTTATCAAAGACTCAAATAACGTATTGTTAGGCGCATGCGAAGATAGTATAATTACTAGTATGTAATAAATAACCGTGAACCACTAACGAATTTAGTAATAATACATATTGCCTATTATCTAATTTTCGGTTAAAAATGTATTCCATAAAGGTAAATATGTTAAAGATTATGTATACATGTATGCAATAATAAGTGTAAAATTCGGAACACTGTGCCGGATAATTATGCCAGTGCCAAGGTGGCGTTTTTGCACCTGCTTAAGCTGCATATATCGAAAAATTCAAATATGCCATATGATAGACCATTGCTTAAAGAGTTTACAACCACCTTTGTTATCATTGTATCTCACCTGTCAGGTGAGATATTTACCTTTCAAAAATAAATTCCTATAGGAAATTAGTTTTTCCCATAGGAAAAACAATATTCTTATAGGTAATTTGAAAATTCCTATCGGAATACAAGAACTTCCTATAGGAATTTCAATTCCGATAGGATTTGATAAAATCCGATAGGAAAACTTAATATCCTATAGGAAAATTACGTGTCTAAATCAGATTCCTACAGGAAATACCATTTTCCAATAAGAAATATAATTCTTATAGTTCTTTTAAAAAATCCTATAGGAATGTCAATATTTCCTGTAGGAGAATCAATTCTCCTATGGGAATTACATTTTCCGATGGGATATTAATTTTTAAAGGTAAATATCTCACCTGTCAGGTGATACACACTAAAAACAAAAGTTGTTATATACTCTCTACATAATGGTCTATCATTTGGTATACTTGGATTTTTCCGAACTGCATCTTAATCGGGTGCAAAATGCCACCTTGGCACTGGCATCATTATCCGCACAACGTTTCGGATTATTATTATTTGTAAATCTACCGAGGGGCCATATGGCACAATATCTTTTGAACGCCCATATAAAGCCAGTGTTGCTCTGGTGAGCGATGTGGCCCATGTGCATCTTGTTACAAAAGTCAAAAACTGGTTGTAACCGGTTATTGAAAACCATTTTTTTGCCGTAAGTTGCAGTCTGATAATTCCCGTTCATGAAGTGTAAAAACCATTATAGTTTAAACTGGACTTCATCACGTAATCCGGAAATATTAGAGAGTCGGCCGACCACGGTGTCTGTACCGTTAAATACACTGCTAAATTATCCTAATATATGCATATGCATGTACTATTTATTCAACTCATGAATAATTACAGACACAAATATAAAATAAATATATTTTCAACAACTCACTCTCTTCCAAGAAAACAGAATAGCTCATACGAATATTTGACATAGTGATGATGGGAAGATTCGTATACCCTGCTTAGTAAGTTCATGAAGATAATGTAGCCCTATTGGCAAAAAGAACCTCTAGACATTAAACACGTTTCAATTGACAAAATTTAGAATTAAAATAAAGTGTTTTGATTTTAGACAGTATTAATAAGTCTAAGAAAATATAATTATGTTGTATGTGGACAGAGATGAGAAACATTGGATTAAATTACCTATCCAGTATTTGCTTCTCCCGTCAACAAAACCCATGAAAAAATCTACAGATCTGTTTATTCTTTGCTGAAATACCTGAAAAGATTGATAAAAGCACTATATACTAATGATCATATGATATAAATATGGTCCGTTATTGGTTTGAAACAAATCAAAAATCAAGAAAATAGTTTTTTACTTTTATTTAATTAGAGACGTTGGTTTTTTCGTTGTCATATCATTCGAGAAAAACAATATTCATATGTCATTAGAAAGAGTATAACTTGCTCAACAATAATATATATTTACATTCTACTGTGTTTTTCCATTAAATTCCGTGATGTTTAAATGCCTCTAAATGCAACAAGTAGTCAAAGGTCAAATTGACGAGTTTTATTATGACGTCACAAACGTTGAACGCTGTAAACTGCAACGTCACAAGCGAAAATCAAAGTTCACGCTTGTGGCTGTTACTGTGGCTCTTCCATTAATATGAACTTACCGTTAGGATAAGATAGGAATTTTAAGGTATGAATCACATTTGCAGACAAGGCAAGAAGTTTAAAAAAATGTAAATATAAGCATTAAATCATGATTTTTTGAAGTATACACTCTCATAACTGCAGCGGTGTGTGCATACAAATTTTCATAACGCGCTAACGCGCGTTACTCAATTTGTATGCACACACCGCTGCAGTTATGAGAGTGTATACTTCAAAAAATCATGATTCAATGCTATAATAACGGATTATAATACTGTAGAAATAAATTCATTTTTTTTCAAAATGGAGAAGCAACACAAATGGCGCTGCTACCAATTGTATTAGCTATACATTGACAGAGTGATAACATGTATGTACTAGCTAATACTAGGGGATGCCTCACAATCCAGCCACCATTATCAGTGTCCATGTCGCACCAAACAGGAACAGTGCTGCCTCCTAGCGACAGAGAGTACAGTCCATTGAAAACGTCGATAAGCTTAACGTCTTAACAGTCTCGTTGAGAATAAAAATGACGTATTTCTTAAATTCATAATTAAAAATAAGTAAAGAGGTTTAACAAGGGAAAAACAATTAAATAACCAACAACAGCAAACACAATGAACAATTTCCATCGTTTTATAATATGTGTTTTACCTTTGTATTCGCAGTATGGAGAACACTTCAGACAATTGCAATTAGACAAAAGACGGGTCCGCTTCATATTTCAGTGTTTAAAGAGGATCCCAAAAGTAAATTGCGAGTAAACCTAAATAAAACCCCGAGCTGACCCAAAGTTAACCCCAACTAAACACCAATTTTCAGACAGTAAACCCAGAGTAAACCCAAAGTAAAACCCGAAAGTAAACCTGGTGTTCGGTTTGGTCTGATCGGTACTGCAGTTTCCTGTTATAAACATACGGAAACCAATAGACTCTTGATGACTTAATCTGTAAAAGGACAATGGACCAAACCATGTTTTTAATACAAGTCATAGCTCTGTAACTATAATTTCCACAGATTCTATTCAGTACAAATACCTTTAATTCACTTCTTATAAAGCCCATCCTCTTAGTAAAAGTACTAGTCAAATCTTTTAAAATATTGTGGTACAAGTACTCTTTCTATGATCACACTTTTGTCATCGGGTTCGGGGTGCTATTAACAGACATATAGATATACAAACCCTTACCACAAGGTACAGACTAGACTTCTCTCCGAAGTCGTTTGACCCGTGTACTGTAAGGTTTGTGTCTATCCGAGTCGGTTGAACTAGGCACTGACTCAGTTCACTCAGCTCATAAACCTGTTTCGTCAAAAATTCACATTGTTGACGCGTGTTCCCCTTTTAGTTGTTGAACGTTTTCAATTAATCTAATAGTTTTTCTGACAAATATTTTAGAAGCTACGAGTTTTTTGTAGTTCGCTTTTTTGGTACAAAACACGTGCTAGCCATTTTGGATTGGAATTAAGCAAGACAGAAGCACGTGACCGCGTGACCGGAATTGGTCATCACAATCGACTTTCATTTTGCAACTCAGTTTGTAAACAAATCGTTTTTGGTAGAGTTCACGATATTTTTACAATTTCTTAGGATTATTAGGAAAACTTAAATAAAAATAAATTGCCACTTATATAATTTTTTTGTAATTTTATAGGTTAGGAATATTTTTTGAGAAATAGTTGCCCTTATTTCGACATTACTTTATATAGAGTAGGTTAGTAGGGTCAAATACTCTCAAGCTGTTTTTGTGTTATAAACTATTTCTCACATATTACGGTTACACACAATTGTACTTCTATGGCTGTCAATATCTATGCTATCAGTGCTCAAGAGTTGCGCACTTTGGAGGGTGTCGGAGAGAAAAAAAAACCAAGCCATAATTATCAAGCTGCGTGAAGCTTACGAAGTTAACAGTGGTATAATTAGCTGCTGAAATTTAACTTCCCAATTGCAAAGAAACAATTCAACAGTGGATACAGAAAAACAAATTGTCGTTGCTGAAGATACTGTAAACGTATTATATTTGGCGTGTACGATATTTGGTGGATATTAGTTTTTGAACAAGTTGGCGTGGATTTGAATTAGCGTATTCCTGGATGTGACAATTCTTTTACACATATGTATTGCATTTAGCGATGTACTTGATTTAGCGGAAGCCGCATTCCGCCAAGAGCGCTAAATAGAATACACAGCGAAATGTAATACGTTTACAGTAGACCAAACAACAATGTCATTTGAAATGCGCCTCAGTCGACTGGAAACCATTATTCTCAAGCTTGGACAATCCCTGAAGGACTCCACCCTGGCAAGTAATGAAACAGTCCAGGAATTTTAGAAGATAATTCAGGAACCTGACCAAATAACAACTGACAGAACAGATAAACAGCAACAGAAATTCAGTATTTCGGGTAGCTGTGGAAAGCCTGTGCCGTTTTCGTTAGCTGCTGACTCCATGTATCCTGTTAAGCCATTGGATAATATTCTGCATGGCGATTTAACTAGGTTAACCTACCTACCATGAGCAAGCAAACAAATTTAAATTGTGATATACCTCAAGTCTCTGAGGATCCCATGCGCGCGTCATCAATGCCGAGAGTCAGTGTAGAAAATTCAGCCCCGACCGTGCCCAATGCAGTCAGTACTACTGTGGGGCCCATGGCTCCCGTAGCTATTCCTGATCAAAGCACATCATCAAAGAGAAGAAAGCAACATCGATATAGACCTAGCTGATCTTCATCAGATAATGGTGACTCTGCACCTCGAAACACTCAATTCGCTGCTAGCACTGGAGCGATCATGGGAGTCGAAGGGACAGACTAAGAATCGATTTGAAATGGATATTGCAGAATTTCGTGACCTTCCAGTCAATGCCAGTACTAAGCGTGGAATTGAAAGACAAAGAGATAGATCCAGAAGCAAAAGCCCAAACATACCAAATATGACCACCTTCAAAGGAACTGAATCACCTAATTGGGAAGCTTTCATCAACCAATTTGAACGAACAGCTGGTAGGAGAGAGTGGTCTGACAATAAGAGGTTGTGTCGGTTGCTAGACTGCCTGGGGGTCGTGCATTGGAATATGCCCGTCCATACCATCAAGAAATATTTAAAGAGCGGATTCAGTACGAAAGAGGCTCCAGTTGTAGCTCGCAGACAACTAACATTCTTAAAACAACATGACAATGAAACAATAGAAGAATTTTCTCAGCGAGTTTTTTCCTTAACCTTAGATGCTTATTAGGAATGTGAGAATGATATCATAGAGGAAATGGCAGTAGAGACTTTCCCGAGAATCTGCAGAGAGAAAAGTGCGGCAAGACATGCAAGGGATATGGAAACTCGTACCACCCACAAGGCTTTAAAGTTTGTTAAAACTGCAATAGCCAATGATAGAGCACTCTTTGGAGGAAGAGTTAACGCTTACTATCACCGTCAATTCACATTCCAAGATAAATAAAAAAGACAGCTTCTACAGGTTCCACTGATAACTTGCAGGAACAAATTGACAGTCTTATCAAGGTAATTGAAACTCTAAATACAAATCTAATTATTATATGAATTACTATTGCTACATATATTTCCATATTCTGAATACAATGTATGAAAGTTGTAATAATCCAAGGGTGACCCGGCCTTTGGAGCATAACTGGAAGGGGTCTCTATGGACACTTTATTCTGAGTCCCCTACTAACTAGTTTTGTAAATTTATTTCCTACACATTTAATATATATATATATATATATATATATATATATATATATATATATATATATATATATATATATATATATATATATATATATATATATATATATATATATATACCCAACAAAGTCGCAACTACATCTGGTAAGCCATGCCACTAGGGCACTCTGGTTGTTTAGAGAGTTCCTAAGGCATCCTAACAAATACAAAGATTTCTGTAAAATGAAAATCCTTTAGAGTTTTGTTGCGTATGAAGTGGCGAAGCTGAAGGACATGCCCATTGAGGATGCCCTCCGGTCTACTGCTAGGAATGCGGCCCGCCTTTTCCAACATATAATTGTTTTTTAATCACTCTATTTGCCTCTATGGACTATAACTGTTCATAAATCAATAGATGTTAATGTGTTTTGCAAATTTTTTATGTGCGTTTTATTTTGTAATTCGTTGGTCTATCTTCAGGAATCATTAATATTTCTGCTTATATGTCAATCTATCAATTTCATGCATTTATTTTCAAGGAGGAGAGGAGTGTGGTACAAGTACCCTTTCTATTATCATACTATTGTCATCGGGTTCGTGGTGCTATTAATAGACATTTAGATATATAGACTCTTACCACATGATACAGAATAGACTCCTCTCCGAAGTCGTTTGACCCGTGCACTGTAAGGTTTGCGTCTATACGTGTCAATAAATATTGATACAATTTACTCTTCTCACGACAATATGATACAAAGTTGTTTTTTTGCGATTTTGACCGCTTTATATTACACTCATTATTTGTGATTTATCATCTTTTTAGATCTCCCCAGCTTATTTCCTGCAAAGCGTCGAAAATCCGTACTACATGCACGGTGCACCTTTACATGTCAGAAACCCACCGATGTATAGTTTACTATTTCCCATCCACCTTCTTTTCATGTTATTTTACCCCCAGTCTGTAAAGTCAGCACAACAACCATAGCCGCAATTTTAAGGTTTATGGTAAGAATGAATGAGTCAAAAAACATTATGTGATTTAAATAACTAAGAAACATACGCAATTGTCATTTAAAGTGCGTGCGCCGAAAAAACCGGAGAATAATACCTGTACATATTTATGCCCCCTTCAAAGAAGGGAAAGCATATTGCTTTGCTGCTGTCTGTCGGTCGGTCTGTCCACCAACAGTTTCCGTTCATTTTCGCCGCAGAGGATGAACATATTGAAATGAAATTTGGTATACAGGTTTTTATCACATGTTTATCTCAATAAGCGGTGGATATCACTCATTGGAGCTAAACATTACGTAGCTTTAGGGGATGAATGACGTTGAATGAAAAACGCATGATTGAGGTGATAAGTTCAGAGTCATAAATGTGAAGCACTTAATGTAGTTTCATTTTTTTTCATAAAATAAAATAAGTATGTTAGAAAATTAGATACCCGTTTGTTAATCTAAAGGAACTTGTTCCGAGCGTAAAGTTGTCGAGGTCTAATAACGAATGGCTCACAATTACAATGTTTGCATAGAAGATTGATTTTTATACGTTGAAAACATGTGATAAAAAGAATCTCTCATGTTTTGCGATGGTATATGATTTTTATCCAACTCATTCTGTGTTTTCTATTCCCTCGCCAAGGCTCTGAAATAGAACACACACAACTCGTTGGATAAAAATCATATACCATCGCATATCATTAGAGATCTTATAGATCATGATCATATCTAGGTCAAGTTCGATTTTGGATTCAAGCAATTTTCGACAGAGTTATGGCCCTTGGACGTAGAAAAGTTCCAGTTATTTGCAGTTTCCGCTCATTTTCCTCGCAGAGCAGGCACGTAGCATCAGGGGGCATCCCCCCCCCCCACTTTTTTGGTAAGCAAAGATTTTTCTTGAATATACTTGAATATACATACAAAAATTTGAATTAAGATGGAGTTGCCCCCCCCCCCCCCCCAACCGAAGTTAAAAGGAAGTAACTTTACTTTCCTTCCCCCCCCCCCCCCCCGCACGGTTTAGAATTTTCAGGATTTTGGAAAGTAACTTTTTCCCTTTGGGTACGATTGTGGAATTTTCGACAGAGTCATGCCCCTTGGACTTTGCAGTTTATGTTCATTTCTTTGTGGTTGTTTCCAAGGGATGTGGGCATAAGTGTTTCACAAACATCTTTTGTTCAACTTGTTCAAATTAAATTCTGTGATTGAGGAAATTGTTTATCTTATTCACTTTTTAGCTCACCTGAGCTGAACGCTAAAGTAAACTGTTCTGATTACCCGTTGTCCGTCATCCGTCTTTAAACTTTTTACATTTTACTTCTTCTCTAAAACCACTTGGCCAATTGCAACCAAATTTGGCACAAATCATCATTTTAAGGTGAATAAAAATGTCAGAAATAAAAGGCCAAATTGTATTCAAAGCGGAGAAAATATTCCTCTGACCCTTGGGCACCTTGAATCAATGAAAACGTTTTCTGACAGTAATTTAGTTATTTAAAGAATACCAAAATGCGACGATGATGATAAAACAGCAGGTCAACTGTACATTGCTAGTTTATATAGTTCATAAATGTTATCTACAAGGCAGACATAAAGTGTTTAAATTTCTCGTTTCTCTATCTATGAGAGCTGTTTGTGATGGTGTCTTTTAGATTACAAATCATTCACATTCAAAAATGTTTTTATTAACTACTGTAATACTTTATAAAGTTTTCAAGTTAGATAAATACCTGCAAATGCAGAACATGTGAAGCGTTTTGTTCTGAACACAGTTGATAGCACATAACATAGGCGTTGATTCAAAATCAGTTGCTTAAAGAATTGCTGTTCCTTGTGCCGATGACATAATCAGATGATCTTGCCACCGGTAAAGAAAAAATTCAGTATTTACTGTTTACTAAGAGACAACAATTGTTAAAAGATAACACATACCAAAAAACCACCACATATCGCATCCAAAAAATCACATATCGCATCAAAACATTTAAGAGCATTGTTATCATTTAGTCTAAGTCCTGATTGTCAGCTGACAATTTCAAAACGTGTGGTGCTGTCCTTTTAATCAGGGTGTAAAGGGCAATTTTGAGTTTGTTTATTCTACGACATCAGATTTTATTGAAACAACGCCCCCGAAAACAAATACCTTAATTATTACTAACTAAAGGTTTACTATTTGTTGGTTGTGCATGCTATTGATTTGTATTTAGAGTAGATACATGAACATAAGCAGAACTTCAAGCGCCCAATGTCATATCGGTTAAATTGTCATTATCGGTAAAAATGTCGTAATTTGGGGAAATTATCATGATCGAGAAAAATCCGTGGACAATTCGTTATTCAATCAATAGTCCAGAGCAGAGCAATCATGGACCTCTGGAAAACCCAGAGGCAGGATCAGGTACCTAGGAGGAGTGAGCATCCTCTGCTGACCGGTCACACCCACCGTGTGCTCTTTGTCGTAATCGGGAAAAATAGGAAAAGTCCGTAGACAATTGGGTGATTAATTATGGTCTAACAATTAGTGTGAAAAACGTCAGTCAGCAAGCGACCAAGTGGAAGATTGTTTTTGCTGAGTGACATGGTCATTGTATCGACCATAGAACGTAAATGTGTAGAAACGAAATGTTCCAGCTTAAAAAAAGGTTCAACATGTTTTTGTCCAATTACTACTAAATTTCAAAGTAAAAATCATTATTTGCTATTTTATTACACGTGTTTGATAATCTGCATGTTCTTTCTCTTCTCGTTTTTTAAAACAATCGTATAAACATGCACAGATTATTTATAAATTATTATCTTACCAATGCTATTTACTTCCTTTACCATCAGGTAACATGATTGTGCAAAGCAATATTTGTGTCTGATTTTATTTCATTTCAATCAAATAGGCATCGTTACACTCTATGATTTGCAAGCATCAATTCATTGCACTATATCTAGTGTTGTTAAAAAGTCATATGAATCCTTAATCATTGTAATTGATTTAAACTCTACACTTTTCATTTTATCATGTTAATTTTAACTTTACCTTTTTGACATCGCACCGCACGTCAGATATATGATCTAGTATGATTTTATTTTACCAATTTAATCTCATACAGTATTAAATATCAAAATACAAAATTATTGCAGATTAATTTAACTCTTGGCGGCACACGTTTCTTTGTGTGTCTTCGATTAACTGCACAGCGCCACGTGTGTACGCAAATTTTGAATAACCCTCGTCCTTACAAAATTAAGTTACTATGGTTTGCAGACTTAGTATTAATTAAAAACTTAAATGAGGTTAAATTCATCTGCAAATTATTTTATCATGTAATCATAAAATGAGTATTTCACCCTTACCAAAGTAAAATTATTGTGGCAATATTGCAGCAACACATTTTTGTTACCAGAAACCAGATTTTGAGACTAGCGAAATGTTGCCGCTAACTGCAAAAACTTCTGGTAACATTTTGGCAATACTGCTGGAGTGTTGCCGCTAGCGGCAATAACTTCTGGCAACATTCTGGCAATACTATTAGAGTTATTTCTGTAAAAAATTATATTAACATGCACCTAGAATATTGCCACTAGCTGCAACGACTTCTGGTAATATTCTGGCTACACTCAGTATCATATACTGCCAGAAATAATTTTCTGGTAACATCTACATGTATTTGATCATTTAAATCAGGAACTAATTTATACATGATATATAATTCGATCTGGCAATACTGCTAGGCATCATATTTGATTTCTGCTTTAATGAAGCCGAGCAGTGGAGGGGGGGGGGGAGGGGTGTTAAAAAAATTGTCAATTATTTAGATATGATTTTAGTTATAACACCTAAAATTTGCCAGAAGTTTAATTACCACAAACTTTTCTTTTTCCTCTGATTTATTATGCTTACCGAGCTTGCAAAAGCTTTAGCAGAATTCAGACTTATGAAATTTTACACATTCAGCACAAGTCTTATAAAACTGTCAATTATAATTGCATGAATTGCTTTTGTATACATATTTTTTCCAAAAAAATAATAAGTCGGAAAAAATTAAATCTGATAAATATTTCATGATTTAAGTCTTATTCTAAGAAAGTCTTAATTAAAAAAATTCAGTGATATTCCCTTCAGTGGCATATAACTGTTAAAAGATCACCCCCCCCCAACTCATGTTTTACGTGAATACCGACCTTGTTCTGTGTAACGGTATATTCTTTTTTATTAAGTTAAAATATCAGTCTACTTAGATTTGAGTATCTAAACTGCTCGATGCATGTTGAATTAAGAATTTTCGTATGCTGTTTGTTTCCACTTTTACTTTCGTTTCAATGTTAAGTTACGCGCGCGCTGATTGGTCGATCAAATCGCTAGCCGCCAATTTTCACATTCGAAGCAGCCATGTTGTCTGCCATTGGGCCTCCTGCCATCACTTGAGATGTTAAAGGAATGAAATACGGGAATTATCTGTAAACAAGGTTAAAAAATACACTGTCAATGGAGTGTTTATCTGTATAAAAAAATCAACGGCTGACGAGAGGACGAATCCGAGTGAACGAATCGAGTGTTGACATCCCCTGCACCATCTGCATGAGCACGTTTTTGAAAAAGTAAGTTTAGCAATAAAAATATATTCATTGAAGGGCAGTTTAAACATGTTTGTTATAAGAATATAAACCGAAAGACTGCGATCTACCATTATACCAATGGGTTTAACACTGTTTAAGAACCATGATCTAGATTTTTTTCCAAGGGGGGGGGGGGTCCGACGGTTATTTGAGTTTGCCAGGGGAAGGGGTCCGAGGCATATTTTTGGTAATTTTATTATGTAATTTAAAAAAAATTGAAGGGGGGGGGGGGGCTTTGAAACTGCTTAAAATCTGAAAACAATTGCCAATGTGCTTATGAAATCCATTTATCTTCCCAGTAGGTCTGCCCTGGGTTACACAGACCTGATGAAAACCATGAAAAAAGCTGTCACCTTACTGATTAAATGAATGGTGCAACTGGCAAACCAAAAAATGATGACATAATTTGTTTAAGATTATGGAGAGGAACGTATCGTAACAGTGCTGAATTCCAACGTGGATATTGTTGTGATATTCTGATAGCTGTTTTTGTGATTGTTTATGTGTGAAATCAGAATGCCCACAAGACTGTCAAAAAAGGACATTTGGAATGCCTAGGACGAATGCTTTGACCAGTCGTAATACAGCAAGTGGTTGTGCAGGACTTGTGAACTATATGGTTTGAGCTTTGCTTACGGTAAACAGTGAACTTTTGTCCATATCCGTCTGTGCGCGTTGGGTCAATCCGTCTGAGCGCGTTGTGTCAATCAAACTGCAATACATGTTTATCTGCAGCAATAAATCGTCACTGATTGGCTGAGTACTATTAGTCAAGTTTCATCATGATTTGTTTATCATATTTGTGTTTATTGTATTTATAAAATGTGTTAAATTTAAAGATTATTAATTTTAACTGGTGTCCTTTATAAGCATGTTGAAATTCCAGTTTCAGGTCTCTAATATTATATATTATATTTTTAATTCAATACTTATTTTGTGCATGTTACATTGAATAAAATAATTTTTTTTTACTTCTGTAGTGCATGTATTGTAATTTGTGTCGGGCTCGAATATCGGGTTCGGCGTACTGTTATCTGTCGGTTCTGAATAAAGATTTGAAAGTCTCGGACGTGCTTTTTGTCCCGCGGCTTTGTGGTGCAATTGGACCTACACCACACCCTGTACACAGCACCACACTTCTTTAATATTGTGTAATCACAAACTGGTTTTTTTTTTATATTTTTGAAAAGTCCAAATTTAATGTAATGCAAAATGTTAGTCTTGTTGTAACCTTTTTACATCTTTAAAAAAATAAAACTGTAATGACAATTAAAGATTTTTTTTAAAATTTTGGTTGTAGATTAATATAATGTACATGACTGCTTTACTGTATATATTTTTTATTTATAAATATTGCATATATTGTATCATTGATGCCAGAGCACAGAAAATGCATTGAACCAATATTTCTGCAATGTCATTTTTCTTATGCAAATGTATTGCCGGAAAGGTGTTGCAGCAAAATTTTTGCCGTACTCTTTTCTGGCAATATTGCTGCAATCTCAAGTATTGCCAGAAAGGTGTTGTTGCAACAATGTGTTGCAGCAAAACTTTTGCGGCAACATCTTTCTGGCAATATTGCCGCAATCTCATTTGCATACGAAAAACGCTACTGCAGCAACATTGCCGCAATGTATTGCCAGAACGTTGCTGCAGTATTGCTGCAATAATGCCATAATGTGTTGCCAGAAGGTCAATATTTTGGTAAGGGCAGTTATAAAAATATTTGTTTAAATCCCTTTTAATAAGCAAATTCAGTTTAAATCATTACATGTTCACGTATATACGAGTAAAGAAACATCATATTGGATGCTATTATTCAGAATGAAGAGATATAACCATTAATGCATTGGCACAATATTACAAACACATTAGACAAGATAACACATAGATAGTGCAATGGTTTAACAAAACGCTCCCAAAGAATCTGAGTTAATCTGATTGCACTTTAGCGATGATTCTTTAAAAGACGATAAGTGATAGGTACGGACTGTATTTTAATCTTGTAGAATCTCCGCTTAAATTAATTATGACAAAAGACATACTCTGGTCCAGTTGGTTCATTTTTTGCGCCACCGGTCACGTTACGTAAAAGAAAGAAACATGTTATCAGAACGAGTTAGGCACTTATCAAAATTAGTCTATTTTAAGAGGGCATTTCGAGGTATGATTGCAACTTCTGCAGTGTTAAAACCTTATGTGAAAGAAGGTAAATATCGATGTGCTTTATGTATTTTAAGTTTTGATAATAGTACCTTTTTATTTTAATAAAATCCATTACATAGCTTAGGTTTTTTACATTTAGGACCTATGCATCTAACCTTTCTGGAAGACTTTTGTGTGAATAATCATATTGAAAATATAAGTATTTTTATAAGTGTTTCAATAAGCATTGAAAGCATGACGCTAGATAGTTTATCATATTAAACAATGCTTATGGTAAACTTGAAAAAAAGAATTGTGATTTTTATTTTCAAATTTAAAGTACAATTGTTAAAATGTAGAAATTGCAGTGATTTCGATTAACATTCAACTTTGTATCTTAATGGATCACTTTTATTTGAATACCACCAAACTTTATAAATGTATATAAATACATATAGTTTGAAAAGATTTATTTTTCGTTATATTTGTATTTCGTTATATTTGTACGACGAATTCGTAATAATAAGTTTAGCAAATTCACTGTATGGTTTCTTTTCAAGATAACTACCATTTATTTTTACTAAGGCATGAGCCAACGATTGGATGGTAAATGTAAGGGTTTATGTTAAATTAAATTCATTGAAACAATGAAGTCTATTGGCAGCTCTACGTTTTAAAACTATAAAACAATTCATTACAAAAGGTGGAAATTGGGTTTTTTTTGCACATCTACGGGGGTCAAAATCAGCTCGATATATCCGTAACATCGTTATAACCAAATTCGTTATAAAGTAAAAGAAATGTTTACTAAGATTTATAAAGAATATTGCGGAGGACCTCCACAAAACTTCGCTATATTCGAGATTTCGCTACCTGTATATCCTTGTTTGTACTTAACGAGTTTAGTTTAGTATTAAAACAAACCTATATTTTTTAAATGAAACTTTAAACTAAAAATGTCAGTTACCATTCTAAATAGTTGTTCTTCTATGGCGTAATATATTTTGGCTTCGGCATTTTCGATAATACTTATTTTTTAAATGATTTAATTACCATTATCTTTATTTTAAAGCTCTCTTAAGAACTTTTCGGGGTAGCATGCTTAATATGCCATACAGTCTTTTATTGATAAATGAATTGTACACTTTAAACAAATTGTACACTGGATGAATCATTTCGAGTGGAATGCTTGAATATCATTAATATGTTAATATTAATGTTAATATTAATGTTAATATCATTAACAATATTCATTTTTATAATAACGATACCTAGAAAATATTTGCATACAACGTATAACGAAGACGGCAATAAATATCTAACAGGCAGACGCTCGGAACCATACGATTAACCTCGCCACAAAGGAACACAATCACACATGTTTACCTCCTCTGAGAACCAGTCGATTATCCACACAAGCTTATCTTTTAAAAAGATTGGTGAGCTAGCGCTGTAGCCATCATAAAACACAGAAGCAGATTTCTAAAACATTGGTTTATATTTCTGAATCGATTAATTAAAAAGGAAGGCATAGTCACCCCTGAGAATGTTATTGTCATTCAAATTTTAGACCACGTGGTTTAATTTGACCCTTTCAGTTTCGCAGTAAAAGTCGTACCTCGTGTATAAATTCTATTTCACAGTATAGATCTAGGTTAAATTCTTGTAATCAAATATAAAATCTAGAGGTTTATTGATTTTAAACTTTATCTTCATTTATTGGTGAATAAAATGTGTTCTAGAAATAAATGTGACTATACAAAAATTAGTTTTTGTCTGCTGTTGCAACAACTAACATGCTTAAAAGAGATCCCTCCTGAGGATTAATTTTCGATCCGCGCCTGACCTAGTAATAACATCAATAGTGAAACAGACTATACCAATTTATGCAGAATGTTCCTTGAAAATGGCTCGATATACTAAGTTTTAATGCAAAACAGACACCAATTATTTTTTTAAAAACATGGTATTACACACCACAATCATCAAACATGGCTATAATTTTATTAAGCAACCCAATGTTTATATTTTCAACCACTCTACACGTGGTTGAACACGAACGATAACTCTGTTCAGAATATTATCGTTTAATATAAATAACTGCTAGATTGTGAAATCAGACAAACATCTTGAAAGCTTTTCCCGTTTTAACAAAAATCAAAGTAGGATATGATATGAAAAACGACCAGGACTTACGTATTTTGAGAATATTATCCGAAAACTTATACTTCCGCTCGAAATTTCACAGGAACTGAACAAATCTTGGTGAAGTCTCGTGAACTTTCTTTCGAGCACCTCTGGATTTATTACGTACTTAGCAACGATAAAGAAATCATTCCGAACACATTCGCAGGGGTGATAGTGGTGTATTGGAATTGTACTGGAAAGAGGTCTCAATTTAAAACTGTAAATCTAGAGGCATGGCATACACAGTGTAGCTCATTGACTGTGCCTTAATCATTATGTATCTACTGTTATTTCAATTTCGAAGTGAAAATTTTCAAATACCATTGGTACTGATTTGTAGCAATCGTATCTTCTCGGGCCTTTCCGTCTTGCTCGGAAAACATATCCGAAGTTGTTTTCCGAGCTTGAAGAAATTTAAGATAAAGCTAGCTATTTATTATAATATTGAAAATAACTTTGCATTATAAGACATAAGCTACTAGCTGTTACTTTTTGACATGTACAATAAAATACAAAACTTCATGTGAAAATGATAAAACGATATTCAAATGGTACAGTTTATCTACAGTAGTACAGTATTCCCAGAATCCCCCACTATGGAGTCGAGCATGCGTATTCTAGTGAATAAGACTAACGTAGTTGCTAGCACTCGAGAGCGCTAGCAATAACCTCTGGTCACAAGTAGACAAGAAGACAAAAGTCAAAGAGCTACCGGTGAAAATCATAATGGTGAATACAATAATATATTCTAATTGTATATCTCTAAAAAGACCACTGGCCAATTATTGAAGCGGTACATATATATAAGCAGGAAATATTAGACAAATGTTAACTAAGATTGGGGGTAGCATTGATCATTTCAGCCTCCCTAGGACAGAATACTGTCCAACGCAAGATACGTTGGGGGAATACTTTTGTCGCAAGGTGAAACTGACATAAAACATGTAAATGTCACTGAATTTGTCCTACTTTTTTTGACTTTTATAAGCTCTCAAATAGTTATTTATTTTGATTTTAATACCGGCCATCAGAGGGCATAAGAAATATTAGTAAATGAAAAAGACCTAATTACAATTCCTTGCAATAAAAAAGTAAAGTTGCTCTGAGAACTTATGTACCATTGCAACATTATACTGAAGTACAAATAAAATTTGCTTGGGTTTATATCGGGTTTAAAAGTCCTTTGAAATGAGAGAGAGAGAGAGAGAGAGAGAGAGAGAGAGAGAGAGAGAGAGAGAGAGAGAGAGTGTGTGTGTGTGTGTGTGTGTGTGTGTGTGTGTGTGTGTTCTTTATGACAATTTGCATTCAGGGGTTAATATCGTTTCTTGGTTACAGTGGCGTCCAATATAATAAGGTTGTAAAAGTATCTTTTCGGATATATAATATTATTATCTGATTTTAATGAAATTTAGTTCGGGTTAATTGGGTAATAACAAAGTCTTATGCATCTTCATATCATCAGCTTTGATTTGCCTGAGTATACTTGGGGAGGTGGGATTTATATTCTTTAAAGCGCTTGTGTACGTGGTTATTTTCCCAATACAAAAATGGGATAATATCTTAGATATTTCGATATTTTGCAATGTATGGTCGTAAAAAAATTTGGCATTCTTTTTATTCAAAATTTAAAACTGCTTGTTAATGACGTAACTCCAATGTAGTCCAAGGATATTTTTTCTAAGGTTTTCAATGTTCCCATTTAACAAATAGTACATTTTGGAGCATTTAAATAGTTATTAGTTACTATATACCAAGAAATTTGAAACGACCGTACAAACGCATGCAGCCACTTTAGGTAACTTAGTATTAAATTCGCTTATGATTAAACCATTTTGCAGAAAAAAGTATCACTCGCTTATTATTTCATGGTCATCTGAAGCAGATTTTGTTAATAGAAAATTCATTTATAGGGCATCAAAAGAAACATAAAAGTACAAGTATGAATGCATAAGCACATTTCAAACAAATTATACAAGCTAACGCATAAATAGGCAAAATTTACTATGGCAATGATTCTTAAAAAAAAACGATTTAGAGCCTGGTATTGGCTCAACCGCTGTCTTTTATATTGTGGGGATCAAGACATACTCTGGTCCAGTTGGTTCATTTTTTGCGCCACCAATCACGTCACATAAAAGAAAGAAACGTGTTATCAGAACGAGTTAGGCACTTATCAAAATTAGTCTATTTTAAGAGGGCATTTCGAGATATGATTGCAACTTCTGCAGTGTTAAACCTTATGTGAAAGAAGGTAAATATTACGATGTGCTTTTGTATTTTAAGTTTTGATAATAGTACTTTTTTATAAAATCCATTACATAACAAAAGTTTTTACATTTAGGACTTATGAATCTAACTTCAACATCAAAAAGCTTCTTACTTTCTGGAAGACTTTTGTGTGAATAATCATATTAAAAATATAAGAAAGTATTTCAATAAGCATTTAAAGCATGGCACTAGATAGTTAATAATATTAAAGAATGCTTAATACTCTTGTACAGTTTTCTTATTAGCTTTGCTTTCAATAAGAACATGTGTTCGTAATCAAAAAGAACAAGAAAGTTGCCATTAAAACGAGCATGGCACAAAGACGATCATAATCATTAATGTGTGCATTTTAAGATGTGTTTGTAGTACAACTTCTATAGTGTCAAACCTTATGTGAAAAAAGGTAAATATCAAGATAAGCGTTTTGGACTTACGTTTTGATAACATTTATTTTTTTTCTATAAAATTAATAAAAAAGGCCAAATACTTTCGCATTTTAAACCAGTGAGCAAAGCTTGACCATCAAAAAACGTCTCTTTTCAGATAAACTTGTTTAAATGAAGGGGTTGCAGTGATTTGAATTACTTCAACATTCAACTTCGTAATTTTTTAGGGGTCATTTCATTTTTGGGAGTTGATTTTAATCAACTCTCCTATGCAGTTACTCGGACAAACCGAAAGTGAAACAGTGTTTGGACCTCAGCACAAATCATCGCTACTGACAAGACTTAGTTCTTGAAAATAATTGATAAATTCGATGTAATGTATGCTAAAGCATTGTTTTTCAAGGAAACTTATTTATAAATACCTTACAAATAGTCAGATTTTAAATGGTACGAACAATTTAGATATTTTTGTAGTCGTATATATTCCTACGCCAGAGTTCAATATAGTCTCGTTCAACTCGACGCTCGGCTGTCTCCGTAAATCTCCGACAAGCAGAGAGTCTCTCTTGCTTGTCGGAGATTTACGGTGTCAGCCGAGCGTTTGGTTGAACGAGACTAGAGTTTAATATTGCTTGGATCCATACAATTTTCGAGAAATATTTCTGTTACTGATACATTGTTTGATTGAATTAATTTTATCTTTAAATATGATTCATATGGGGTTTCTCGACATTCTTGTCGAAAAAGTCCAAAAATTCATATTATAAAAATGTGCGTAATTCAAATACAAATTAGAAAATGCATGTACTTGTCATGCAAAATAACATATCATTGATTTTAAAATAAATAAACATCGACAAAATCAACTCCCGTCAGTTCTTCAGTACTTTGATTCTAAGAATACGTTCAAAGTTTGAAATATTAACATGTGTTCTATATATAACAATTTCACTTTGGTTTTTAATGTTTATACATTGTATTCTCGGTAAGTGACGTTACTTTTTAGAATATTGTTTTTAGAATCAGAGTTATAGAGCAGGCTCCAGTAAATGTTTCACCAAACCTCTCTCTTTTCTTCTTACAAAAATTCTTACAGCGGTGGAGGTAGTACAAAATTTTGTACATAACTGCTTGAAGAGCCAGGAATGGCGAAAATGTTTGCAGGATCAATTTGTGATTTTATTCTGGATATATATATATATATATATATATATATATATATATATATATATATATATATATATATATATATATATCTCATACGTGTGGTGTATATTACCCGTGTGATAAACCTTTGCTATATCAAACGGACGATGCTTTATCAAATACTTCCGGTCCGAACTATTTTTGACACAGCCCCTCGCTTCAACGCTTCAGTGAATTATTTTCGAAGATTTGCTAGTACTCTTCACATAACTATATATACTACGAAAATTGATATAAAATGGATTTTGTCAAAGACTTAAATTACAAATATGAAGGAATGCACATAACTGCGTAGCATAGGCGTCGGAACCCGGGCTATTGGAGTGACTTAGCCCCTCCCCCCACTTTTTTGCAAAGTTATTCATAACCGTACCAAAAGGCCTTTTTTCTTGTTTGTCAAGTTTTGATAAGTTTAGCCCCCTTCAAACTTTCAATTTGCTTTGTGTAGTTTATAAAACTGCAAATATTACGTTAACTATCAAGGAGTCCATCCTGACGACGCGATGAAGACAGAGCATACTGGTTGTGTTTATAGAAAAGAACTTACATGTACCGAAATAATGTTTCATTAAACTTTGATTCCACCACTAGTAAGCATCCTTATTCACTATTTTCAATTTCGAATCATTAGACTAGTGTTTGCGTTATAAAACATCAACAACTGTTCCTTGTTCGGGTCAATTCAATCTAACGAGCATTCCCAACTTTGTGTACGTCAACAAACTTGATTATTCAAGTCTTCTGATCAGTATTTCCATTTAATCAAAAGCTCTAAGAAAAAAATATTTAAAGCTAAGAAGGTTTATTTTAGTGAAACTTTACATTAAAACAGATTTATCTCAGAAATGACGTACTAAATTGTAATGCGCAAGGTCACAATAACCGCATAACACAACGTTGCATCATCGATCGTTTTTAATCTTTGAAAAAAAATTAATTTGGGTCATTTGATGGACTGTCTCAAAAGCTTCATAATATAAATCAAATTGTATGAGATAAATAGAACATCTATAATTGTGTGAATTTATATTTGCTTTATCCAACTCGTTGAAATAGTTATATTCGCTCGGCAAGCCTCGCGAAAATATACACCATTTCAACTCGTTAGATAAAGCAAACATAAAATCACACAATATAAATATCATATATATATATATTAAAACGTCTGAACATTGAATGAAAGCACTAACGTTTTACTCTTTGTTGTCTTTCATTTTTAAAATTGTCTTTATATAACACCGGACACTGATATTTTTTTTATTTAACTATATATATATATATATATATATATATATATATATATATATATATATATATATATATATAGTTAAATATATATATATATATATATATATATATATATATATATATATATATATATATATATATATAACATTATTGATAATATATGATGAATTAACTATCTGAACAAGCATTGAAGATGAAACAACGATGTTAACAATGTACCAGTGAATAAACTTACCGTGTAAGTGTGGTCTACATTCTAAGGTGAGCTCAACACGTGGGAAATAAGCGAAGTGTCGAAATCATTCGGTTGCTGATATGTTTTCGTAGTCACTACTCATTACTTTTGATTACTTACTACTGGCTTACTCCTGGCGAGTATTTCCTTGGTTTTTAATTTCTTCCGACATTTCTACCAGGTGTTTACGCGATGTAATATTTCAAACCAAAAACGACGAATTCCGGCTACCGGTTTACTTGAGTAGGAACCTTCTTTAAATACTTGTATCCGTAATAATGTAACAAGTGGGCATTGTTAGGATTTTTTCAGAGATATTATTACGGTCAACAATTTTATCTATGCAATGCAGGAATCCTTAATCGTGTTTAAGGTCAAGATAAAGTAAATGAAAGGTGCCTACAGGTTAATTAAATTTAAGATAAAAATTCTTTCAATGATGCTTCACAACAACAGCTTTGTTTGATAGGGTGTATCGGGGCTAAAATTGTTGGTAAACACAATGAAAAATCATGTTTTAAACTGTCATTTTCAATGTAGTACGAAGGAGTTGAGGATCAAATTTTGGAGTTTTGTCCATGTTTGACTAATGAAATATATCTAGAATGCCTACAGTCTCCCAAAAAAAACCCCCGGAATTAAACAAGCTTTTGACGTCCTCTTTATAATGATGTCAAATTAAATCTAGGTATCGGGATTACTTTTAGCATGATTTAACATAGAATGTCAAGATTTGTTTAATTTTCTACATAATTCCTTTAAAGCCGTTAAGTACGGGAAAAAGATTCTTCGAATCATTTATGACGTTATAATTGTTCTAGTACCAGAAGGACACTCTGGAATCATTTACTAGATCTTGACCTTAAGCTATTTGTACAAGACTTTACAAATAGCATATTTTAAGAAACAAACCCTTTTTTGATATCTTTCGAAAGGTATCTTTGAAACAGGATGATTTTACATTCATGTTACATATTGAGCATTTTAGTTCTCAAGAGTGATCAGACATAAACAACTGTTTATATGTGGATAACTTACATAAAACTTTGAACCCCTTATGAGGCTAAAGAATTGTCAAGAGGCCAAAGTCTAAACAATTTTAAAGAATCAACAATACGTCAAAATGCTTGCACAGACAAGTAAAACCATATATAATAACATTTGAGTTTTTAATTGAGTGAATAATTTAAATGTTTTCCCTTGTAAAATTAACCCCCCCCCCCCATTTTAACTAGCCCGACCCTACTCCTAAAGATTATTACCTCAAAATTGTGGCCCCACCAAACCCCTGGGGATCATGACTTAAACGAACTTTAATTCTCTCTACCTGAGGATGCTTCCACACGAATTGCAGATTTTCTGCTCGATTGGTTTCTGAGAAGACGATTTTAAAGATTTTTCTAGATATATTCCTATGTAAAATTCTACTGCCCATTGTCGCCCCACCCTACCCCTGGGGGTCATGATTTGTACAAACGTGAATCTACACTACCTTAGGATTCTTCCACATAAGCTGCAGCTTTTCTGCCCGATCGGTTTCTGAGAAGATTTTTTAAAGGTTTTCAATATATATTTCTATGTTAAAATTTTACACCCCATTGTGGCCCACCCTAATCCTGGGTATCATGATTTGAACAAACATGAATTTTCCTTACCCGAGGATGCTTCCACAAAAGTTGCGGCTTTTCTATCTAATCAGTTTCAGAGAAGAAGATTTTTCAAGACCTACTATTTATTTTAATATATTCTAATATGTAAAATTCGACTACCCATTGTGTCCCCACTATACCCCTGGGAATTATTATTTGTTCAAACTTGAATCTACACTACTTGAAAATGCCTCCACACAAGGTTTCTAGTTGATCAGTTTCAGAGAAGATTTTAAAAGATTTACTCTATATTCCTATGTAAAATTTTACCCCACCCCACCCTACCCATGATTTAAATAAACATGAGTCTACAGTACCTGAGAATGCTTCTACACAAGTGTTAGTTTTTCCGGCCAAATAGTTTTTGAATTAAAGATTTTTGAAAAATACCAACAAATTTTCAATGATTTTTTGGAGTTGATTTTTATCAACTATCCTATGCAGTTACTCTGGCAAACCGAAAGTGAAACAGTGTTTGGACCTAAGCACAAATCATCACCGCTGACAAGACGTAGCTCTTGAAAATAATAGGTAAATTCGGTGTACTGCACATGTATGCTGTACCATTTTTTTTTCAAAAGAAACGTAATTATAAATACCTTGAAAATAGTCAGATTTTATCTAGTACAAACACTTTAATTGTTTTTTGTAGTTGAATGTATACCTACGCCAGAGTTCAATATAGTCTCGTTCAAACAGACGCTCAGCTGTCACTGTAAATCAAGCAGAGAGTCTCTCTTGGTGGTTGGATTTTAACGGAGACAGCGGATCGTCTGGTTGAACGAGACTAGAGTTCAATATTGCTTGAATCCAGACGTGTACAATTTTCAGAAACATTTTCATTACCGATACACAATTTGATGGAATTTATTCTATCTTTAAATATTACAGAACATGTTTTATATGGGTTTTTTCTCGAAATTCTTGTCGGAAAAGTTCGAGAATTCATATTTTAAAAATGTGCGCAATTCAAATACAAATTAGAAACTACTTGCTAGGCAAAATAAAATATCGTTGATTTTAAAATTGATAATCAATAAAATCAGCTCCCGACAGTACTTCAGTACTTTGATTAATTATATCCCCTTGAGAGAGGGTCTGTCCTTTCCTTGAAACTTTTACCTAATGATGCTTTCAGCTCAGGTGAGCTAGAAACGTCCAAGATATCAAATCTTATTTATGAGGAAATGATTGGCAATTTTGATACAATATGAATGAAATTCAGTCGTACAATAGGCATTATGACTCATATTCATTCCATGTCGTAAACAAGACATAAACTGCACCTGCGTTTGTTTTTAGGGACAGTCTTACAATTTACATACATTTATTAAAAGAGTTTAGGTTTGCACGTATGTCCATTCTGAGAAAAATTCAATTTAAAATTACGTCATGAATGCACGATGGCGATGTTCACCTACTGAATAAAGGAAAACTTGTGTGACATATATATATATATATATATAGTTAAATCCAAAAAATATCGCAGTGTCCGGTTTTATATATAGAAAATTTGAAAAACGAAAGACAACACAGAGTAAAACGTTAGCGCTTATATATATATATATATATATTTATATATATATATATATATATTTACATTCTACTGTGTTTTTCCATTAAATTCTGTGATCTTCAAATGCCTCTAAATGCAACAAGTAGTCAAAGGTCAAATTGAAGAGTTTTATTATGACGTCAGAAACGTTGAACGCTGTAAACTGCAACGTCACAAGCGAAAATCAAAGTTCACGCTTGTGGCTGTTACTGTGGCTCTTCCATTAATATTAACTTACCCTTAGGATAAGATATGAATTTTAAGGTATGAATCACATTTGCAGACAAGGCAAGAAGTTAAAAAATGTAAATATAAGCATTGAATCATGATGTTTTGAAGTATACACTCTCATAACTGCAGCGGTGTGTGCATACAAATTTTCATAACGCGCTAACGCGCGTTACTCAATTTGTATGCACACACCGCTGCAGTTATGAGAGTGTATACTTAAAAAAATCATGATTCAATGCTATAATATATATATATATATATATATATATATATATATATATATATATATATATATATATATATATATATATATATATATATATATATATATAAAGAGAGATTTAATTGTTTGGATGTTTGTTTATAAATATAAATGGTGTAAAAATATTATTTTTAAAAATGAAAACAAACAGCATTTTGCAAGTATACACAAATGCATGAGCAATTAAAACCTAATTTAGCCATCTTTACAGCGTTAACAATTTATACAATTTTAAATCCAGCAATTAAATATTCTGTAAGTTAAAAACAAATTCCAAATAAAGGCTTTCGAAAGATCGTACTGATCCTTTCATTAATGCATACTTTAAAGAAAAAGAAATTATAAGCTTTTAAAACAAATTAACAAATTTAAATTAACTATGTGATATTAGGTCAAGTGGTTTTGTGTTTTTTTTAATTGTATTTTTAGATGGCTGATTCAAACGAGGAAACAACAGCGGTGTCTCCAAAAACAAAACTAGAAAAAATTAACTCCTTTTGTGAGTCATTTGGATGCGATGTAAAAAAGATTATCCATTACATCATCGAAAAATTGAATGATTTACCTGACAAATATATCACACTCATAGATATCTTATGGAAATCCATGAAAGGACTTAATGCTAGAGCTTGGAAATCTATAATCGTAGAGGCAATAAAAATATTAGGCTATGTATTGTCTTTTGTTGGATTAACGTTTCCAATGGTTGGTGTAGCTTCACGAGTTTTACTTCTTGTGGCTTCTTTTTTGAAGATCATTTTTCGCATTTCTGATTTAAAAGTGATGCTAAAGCCTGATTCAACGGAACATGAATCTTTGATGCATGATATGGCTGGTTTAGCTGAAAGGTTAGAGAGAACTGCAAGTTTTATTGATGCTGTAGATGTTGAAGAACATGTCGATGAATCGACGCTGCACAGCTTAATTTCCAACGTCGACATACACATCGGAGTAGAGCAAATCGGAAGTCTGAAAAGTCGCATTCAAACTCTCATGTCTGGTGGACAAGAGGATTGGCATGCATGTCTGCACTTCCTGAAATTGTTCGTGAAACTTTCTACCTTGCGACATTCGCTCTTGTTTAGAATGATGGCATGCTTAAAAACAAAAGATTTTAGCCTAGTAACTATAAATGCATTGCAGATGTATATGGAAAAAGAGAGAAAAGACAACCAAGCATTTCTAACTTTTTTTACAGTTCCATCACTCGAGAACGTGGGAGTCTTGTCGGTTTTTCATCCATCAAGGCAAGAAGAAATTGTAACGTTCCTTCAAGAATTGCAACTATCTTTACAAGATTTAAATCCAGTGCTCCATGGTCAGGTTTTTTCAATCAAACCATTCACAAACCCATCAATCCTTCTAGGAAGACCATTTCCGCCTATAAGCCCTGTCCGAGCGATGAAAATTTCGACAAATGTTGGGAACATTAAAACGAATTTTAAATTTACGGCCATAGCAAATGAGTTTAATCTTTTTCACATCCAGTCACCTGATTTGGGTGAATATATCTATATGAAAGAAAGTAGCTACTGCAAATATGACAAAATGCTGTATGCACCAACAACTGCACAGTGGCGGATTCTTCTCGTTCATGAGACGAACGGGGAGGGAAAAAAAGATCCATCTCGTTTCATATTATGTACAACAAAATGGCCAGGAAAGTTCCTTTACATGGATAAATCATTTTTTGAATGCGCCAAGGGTCTAGAAAACAACTCAAAACCTAATCGGGAATGTTTATTCATGGTATATTTATTTTGATCTCATCCTAAAAAAAATCCTTATTTTACAAAAAAACTTTGAAATGTTTAGCGCTGTTATATGTATAAAATAACTTCTAAAACTAATCATCGGAATGTTGTGATATTTTCATAAACCTTCGCATTTGGTGAATTCACTTTTTGAACCAATAAAAAAGTAAATACACTATGCGTCATAAGGCTTTTGTGCAATTTAAATAAGTTAAACATTGGTAATATTGAATATTGAAAGTATTGGCAGATGTACGAAAACAAAAGGCATACATCTAAAGATTATAATTATTTACTATAATTGTTATTTCCCCAAAAATTTACATGATAATTCATGCATAGTCGACGTCGTTCTAAGGTTATTTTTGCATAATATGATGATGAATTGTATTGTCCATGTCTTTCATATATCTGGAAAACTCTTCAATAGTTGTTAAACACACCATTCTTATAAAGGAGATTTTTTCTGCAACTTAGGCTAAGACCTTTTTAATTTTTATAGTTACCTTTTCTTCATTGTTTTGTTATTTATATTATTCTCTTGATTAGGCTTTGAGCATTTAAAAAGCAGATTTCAACTTGTCTACTTACTGTTTAAAAATTCGAACTAACTGTTTAAAAATCAAGTTCAAATTTCATTGAAGATGATCTCATCTGATGGTTATCCAATTTCCGTCCCTGTGATGAGTCCAGGGCAACTGACAGCAGTTATTGTTGATGAGCAATATACGGTAAATATGATCAAATATTGTTCAACTCACTTTAAAATAAATGCTGCTTTTATACCTGCGGCTATTTCATCATTAAAGGCATAGGAGACAGATTTTAACAGTAGTTTTTTTCCTAATAAATATCAACTTTGTTCCATAGAGTATTCCCTAGAAAATATTGGACAAAATTATTTTGAGCATTTATTGTAAGAAATAAAAGACCAAAGATGCCAGCGAAAGAAATCGCATCTTGATTATCGTTCTTGAATTTCCGAATTTGTGACGTCACAAGAGATTACTTGCAATTTCTGAAACACAGAATCAAAACAAAAGAAAGATAAACGGCGCAAATAAAATTGATGATGGAAGTGTTTTCGGACGAGGGCCCAGAATTTGTTGTCCATGGGTATAAATTTTGAACCAGTTTTTAACGCAAATGCGATTCAGACGGGCGAATTTTCATTGGAAGAAGACAGCGTTTAAGAACAGGATCATGAAGATACACCTTTCCATTTCGGCCAAACACTGACTGGTAAACAATCATAATGTCTTCATTGTTAACATTTTAATCACGGGCCCTGGAAGTTATTGTAAATATATTGCATGTGCATGTATAAAAAAGTAAGGGTAGGACACTCTTTTTGGGGCGAAATCGGGTTTGACGAAGTCTGGGCGTTCCTCAAACGAAATTTCGCGATAAATCGTTCAAGTATACTTTACTTACGACATATGTATACATTCGTTCCGCTCCAATGCTGTTACGTCGAAGAAAAAGGTGTTTTTATACATCCAAGTGCCTAAGAATTTCGCTAGACTGGTTTACATCCGGTTTAATCGCAGTGAATCGAAAGATAAGTTCTGATTGGTTAATAATAAAATAAATCTGCTCGTCAATAAAGGTATCAAATGTTTGAAAGGAGTTATGCATATAGATACTGGGTAGTTTGGCCTTTCAACAATGAAATGCGAGAATAATGAAGAAGATTGACAAATATCGATAAGAAATTAAAGAATTTATTTCATTATTGACCAATCAGAACTTACCTTTCAATTTACCTTTCGATTCACTGCGATTAAACCGGATGTAAACCAGTCTAGCGAAATTCTTAGGCACTTGGATGTATAAAAACACCTTTTTCTTCGACGTAACAGCATTGGAGCGGAACGAATGTATACATATGTCGTAAGTAAAGTATACTTGAACGATTTATCGCGAAATTTCGTTTGAGGAACGCCCAGACTTCGTCAAACCCGATTTCGCCCCAAAAAGAGTGTCCTACCCTTACTTTTTTATACATGCACATGCAATATATTTACAATAACTTCCAGGGCCCGTGATTTTAATGGATTTCTATTTCCCTTGACGTAAGAAGAAAGCACGGAATGTTGAAATATGCACAGGCTTAGCCTTTATGTCCCATACTCAATATTTTTACCGCAAGGTTTGAATTTCCTTGTCACAAGCTGGAAAAAATAAAAGACGTTAATTCTTTCTATTGAGTCCACCACGTGATTTTTTAGTTACACACTACTGATTGGTTAAATTGTAACGACATAAATATCTGTTTGTATCACTATATATTTGTGTATGATGACAAATAAATTGTGTACACCATGTGCGGTTCTAGAAAAAAGGAGTTGGGTCGGGGCCATTCTAGAAATCTACAAAATAAAATTTGGCATCGAACCTCTCCTGGGAGACAAAATGTTCGAACATGAATGTGCAGTAGTACACTATTTCATAGGAAATGTAAACATTCCTTTCTTTTCATCCAAAACTTCAGATTTAATATATTTTTAAATGGAAACTATTTTACCTTTTTAATCAACTATAACTTTATCTTAATGTGTGATTTGTTATATTATTTAGGTGTAGCTATAGATGTGACATTATGGAAATATTCAGAGAGTGCAAATGCTGGCTGGGAATACCCATTGTTGCAATGAAAGTACATCAAGAGAAATTACAGTGCATTACCTAGCATGCAAATTTATTGTTAACTGCCTGATTCATCATGTCTTGAAATTGTATTTTTATGAGTGCGTTCAAGACAATGGACCCTTTGAGGATGATGAAGAAGTTCATGAGTAAGTTTTTGTAACATGCACAAAGAAAGTAAATAAACACAAAATAATGAAACAAATGCCTTGGGGAAATAATTTCCCTCATCAATAATTTATTTTAACATTGAATTCAAAGTATTGCATTTTATCATCAGACTGTATCTTGTAGTATGTCAGGTATATTTGGAGACGTATTGGACGGCACAGCAGAAGGATCATGTCGGCATGTGTTGTGACGGCCATCCGGAAACAGTTTCCAACCCAACAGTGATGTGGCTTTCGCTACTCTGGAAAAAAACATTGTTAAACTAGAGACGAGCTCGTTGCAAGCAACGATTAGGTTTTCCGTCGTAGCTACGTCATACTTGTGACGTATTACAAAAAATTGATAGCAAACCATAGTACAATATTAGATGTATAAACACTGAGAAACAAATTATTTTATTCGGTGCTAGAGAATTCTTCTGGATCTGCATCGGTCGTGTGCAGTACGAACCGGGTGAGGGAATGTTGGCGTAAAGTGTGTAAGGTATAAGGTTGTGGCGCGCTGTGGGCCGTAAGCTAAAACGAAAGGTAGATTTGCCGTATTCCCGAAGGTCCACCAGTGTACAGTTCCAGAGAAATAAACAGGCAATTGATGCAGGAGTCCACATAAATTGGACGAGACTCAACGATGGCAACATTATAACAATTTAACAGACAGACATGTTACAAACAAGTCGGATATGGCCAGTAGTGGCCTCCGGACTCAAGACTCTGGGAGAGTCGGACGTGGCCGGGGCTGGCCGCCGTATTCCAGACTGCGCATTGACAATTGTACATAACTATTTATAAGAATCTTAACAATGAGTATAAATTGACAGGTAATGATATAAGTAAGCTGAGTGAAAGGTTCACAGATATAAAATAATTAAATAAACTCAATGAGTCTTTGATGTCCAAGAAATGAAAATCTGATAATTGCACAATATTAACAGTCCTTGATACATGACACTTTGTCTCTTTGAAATCACATATAAAGTCTGAAAAGTGTCAATCACTAAATAAATAGTAACTTTGTAAGAAATAAACTGTGAGAAAAAATTACGAAACATATGTTGAATTTTACAAGTAAAGTCCAAAAAAAATATAATTGAACAGTGCATTTTGCACGATGATACTACATGTTTATAAGCAAATACAGATCTTAACACGTTGTCTCTAGTTTGATTCGCCGAATTTTATTCACAGAGTGGGACTGTGGTTATGTCCGGTACGAAGGTAAAAAGACCATTGGCAAACGTTTTACACGCATTTTTATCGAACGCAAGCGCCAATGAATCTCTTAGTATATATGCGGAGATCCTGGATATTTTACAGGGGGTTTTGAAGAATAACATGCGCGGACCAAAAAAAATTTCCGGGGTGGGGGTTGTAAAGTCAGACGGTTATTTGAGTTTGCCTAGGGATGTCCGATGCATATTTGTTAAGTTTATAATGTACACGTAATTGAAAGAAATTTCGCTGGGGGTGGGGGGGGGGGGGGGGGGGTCTGGAACCCTTCCACTTCTAGATCCGCGCATGGAGAAGACCGATGCCGGTTATTTTACTGTAATTTTAACCATTTTTATTTAATTTTTCATGTTCATAATTATCAGAAAACCAATATTACCTTTCAAAGCAGTTAAAACTTGAAACTTAAGATACGAACCATTTAGTCTCGGTGAGTATTGCGTCCGCGTACGAAACAAATGGCAATTTTCAAGAAATTGGGATGGACGATCTGTGTCCTAGGTCGTCCATCCGATTCTTTTTCAGACTAAAAGCTACAGACCTGCAGTTAGAGATTGTCAAACTCTTATTGATTATGTCAATTTGTTTGTCTCAAATAATCATTTTTTAAATCAATAAAGTTTTACCTTAAAAAAAAAGAAAGAAATCGGGCACAATTTTCAATGTAAGCATTTTACAATTTTATGGTCTAATAAAATTTCAAGAAACAACTCTTCATTGCTTTATCCGAAATATTGCATGAAAAAAAAAATTTACATCGCATTTTTTAAATTACAAAAGGATATTCAAAATGAACTTGGATTAACCGCTAACAAACAGGCATAAAGAGAGACTGAGAACCAATTTCTTCTCTTTTTTTTTTTTACATCAAAAGAAATTCAAAAATAAATCAAAATATATTTTTTCTTTGTATGCGTTAATGAATATGTAGATCAGCAAGGGGTTCTTTGTCGTGCAAGCACCTACTTAACAGATTGTTACACGGGTCTACAACGATGACAAATATCGAAAAAAAGGCAATATTGTGGGTGAAGGATGAATGTGTAGTTTGTTTTTTAAGTTTATTTTTGATACATGTAATTATTTTTATCTGGATCGGTTATGTCTGTTGGTTTGTTTTGTTTATTAAAGAGGGGAATAAAGAAATGAGTAATTTCCAGGCACGTAGCATCGTTTTTGAAAAGGGGGGGGGGGGGCAAACTCATCCAACAAATCTTGACAAGCAAAAAAAGAAAAAGAAAAAAGAAGAATTTTGAATTTTCCAAAATTTTCATAATTTCACTCATAATTTCATGATTTTCATACCATTTTTTTTATATGCTACCAAACACGGGGGGGGGGGGGGGGGGGCAACTCCATGATAATTCAATTTTTGTATGTAAATTTTCAAAAATAGTTGCTGCGAGAAAAAGTGGGGAGAGGACATGTTTATGTAATATAACATGCGAAACTGATTTCATTCCACCCACAAACTTGAAATAATAAAATAATTTTAATGAAAACAATATTAATAGACGTCATAAATCCCAAATCAAACGACATATTACCACTTGATTCTGCGCGTCTTTTTAATGAATTTATATATAAACAGCGGCAAATTCTAAAATGTATTTTTAAAGGTAATGTTAGCTGCAAGTCTGTAGACCTTTATGAAAAATTTCGGATGGTAGTCAATTTTTCAGGGATACAGACCGAGCGGTACATATATTCAGCTAAGGTAACTAAGAATGCTTCCAATAAAATACTTTGTTGAGTAATTAAAGCTTTTAAGAAAGCAATACTTATATTTGTTTAAAATATAACACCCCAATACCTTGTCTTACATCATCTTCGCTAGCCAAGGGTTTTCGGTCCACTTTGCTCCCCATAAACCCTTGGCGGATTTCATTTCGAAAACTCGGTGACAAGCTCCGTTTTATGATTGGCTGCAGCTGCGAGTAGCTGATCCAATCGCAGTGCTTGTAAATATAAACATTTTAAAGAAAATACATTTGTGATCTTTGGTAAAACATTCGGTGCTTTTAACAAGTTGAGACACAAGTTCTCGAGTACAGTGCCTCCCCAACGATGGTCTAACAAGATCGCTTTAAAAACCTATATATTTTACTGGGATTGAACATAGTCATTGATAGTTCTACAAACTCGTCAAGGCTCACGTGATAGCATGGTAAGTAAACATGGCGAATGTAGAAGTTGCAAATCTCGTTAGTATATACGTTCCTGCTTATGGTCATTGCTTTTAAGGGTTCAATGAGCTGAGTTTTATCTAATTTCTTTGGTCTGCAATATTCACGACAACGATACCAGGTTTTATGGCATGAAAGCTTTCATATCAATCGGCGACTTTTTCACTCCCGGTACAGGTCCTTACAAAACACTATGATCAAAACATCCCGTACTTTCCCTAGATTATAACTTAATTCGTATTTAATAAAATCGTTAATTATGTTCCGATATTCGGTAGTCAATATGTTTTCAAGTTGTATTAATGCCATGATGTGTATATAGCCTAACCCATTGTTTAATTCGATTTAAATGTAAATATGCAAGGGACGCAACCCAAGTTGCTCGCTAGATAGCGCCACCACATCACCGAGTTTTCGTAATGAAATCCGCCAAGGGTTTTTGGGGAGCAGAGTGGACCGAAAACCCTTGGCTAGCGAAGATGGTCTTACATTCGCTATTTCTAGAACAAGCAGAACCAGTATCAGTCCGACCGGCCTCACCATATTCATTGTTGGAATTTAATTGTCCTAGCATTGCATTGCTCTGCATGTGCACAATTTTTTTTTTTAAATTAAACACTTAAAGAGTTCATCTATATGGCTACACATAACGTACACACGTGATTCAAAATAACCCAGACGGAAAACGGTAAAGAATTCAGTCATTGAGTCTACATTTTATAGAACTTGTAACAAAACACATTGCGGGTCTGAATGTTTGTTGATATGTCAATCTATCAATATACAGTTTGTTAATTATTTTCGATTGCTAAGGCTACAGCGTATTTGATGAACACTGAACAACATTTTTTCCATGCCACTTTTTTCCATGGAAGATATAGCGAGTTCAAGTATAAAGCATTTATAAAATTTATTTAATTACCTCTTTAGAATTGTATATGGAATAAATAATTTGTAAGTTGCTGCTGAAGGTTGTTTGGTATTTTCGTTTGTAGATGTTTTGCAAGTAAAAAACGTGAAACGCGGGGCAAGTCATAATTAATATCCCTAATAACCGTAACTTAAAACTAGCGGCTTTGGATTCGAATATTATCGTGTACGAATATTAAGTTCGCTTTTTAAAATCATCCCCATGATGATAATTATATTATATCCATCGCAAATCAGTATTTTTTTTTTTTTTTGCTTTTATCGGGAGCAATCCCGCGTTCGTTTAAATTGCTAGCGTACATTTGTCATGCCAGTAATACACATTGTGCTTTATAAGACGGCCGTGTATACATATTGTAGAAAAGTTGAGTTTAATTACCATGCATTGGAACCATTTTATTAACACATCTCCCAGAACTGAAACAATTCAAAATGTCTCTGTTACAGTAACACAGTGGGGCGTTAAACGTGTACGCCCAGCTCTACAAGCACATGCACCAGTCTGTCGTCTAGGCGACGGCCTGAATACAGCTAGCGACTCGCCTATCGATCGGTTACCTGAGTCTCGCAATGCATCCAAATATAGACAGGGGCACAGTAATGAAACAAACAACAAAAAAAGGTCAAAGAGGTTCATCTTTATGAAATGAAAATGTACATATGAATAAAAACATTTGGGACTTTTATGTGGAATTATTTTTGCGCGCTACATGTATCAGTTAGTGCATTACAAGAAGCCCTTTCATAACCTCATAAACGTGCGCACCCCCACAAAAATGGACCGAACTGACAACAATTGTTTCTGCAAATACTGACTATAAATTACGAAAACATTAAATTGAATACCATGGAAGGATTCAAAATTAATTTCTTTACAACTTTGCTTCAATAATGCATTAGAAATTTGTATTCCTTTTTAAGTTATTGACAAGAAACTTTGGAGGCCTCTAACTCCCTAATTATAGGGGCCAGCCCCTTTTTCGGTATACCTAATGAAAGGTCTGGGTAAGACCAAGAACTTTTAAAATACATGTTATAACAAATTTTTATCAGGTAGAAAACTAACACGGAAAATACGCGAATTTTTTTGATTTTTTTTCTTACCTTTGTTTCAACATCTATACAACCCCTTTTATTTGCATTTAAATAATAAATAAAATATATCTCGCACAAATTCAATGTATTAGCTTCCAAACCAGCCCATCTTTGAGACTCTGCCAGTCATCGTTAAAGCTAAACCCCCCTGGACAAAAGAAGTCGTTAAATTTTACTAAAAGGGGAATAACTCAAAACCGGATAGGAATTTTCCTCAACTAAAATATGCAACGACAACATCACCCGACATGTTATCAGTCCTGAAAATTTCAAAACAATCGATGAACAAACGAGCGAGATATTAGGGATCAAAGTTGGCGTCTAGAAGAAAAAAATAAATAATAAGAAATTTGAAATTTTTTCAGAATAATAGTAAGGTTTTCCGCTGGGAGCGGAAAACCTTAATAACTAATTGAAACTAAGTCTATCTGAAATATGGCATCTTGTTATTTTTCAAACCAATAAATCGAGTAATTATGACACATATAAAAAGTGTATTGTATAATATTTAGAAAAAAAATTTCTTCAGATTACAAATAATTAACACATCTACCAATGTCAATTATCAGTGAAATAAGTGATGTGCTTTTGGGCGGTCACATGTTTAGGTAGCCTTGTTCCCTGGCTTTCACGTAATTGTCATCGACAGAATGCAGACTCTTTACAGCATCCATCAGATCAGACATGTAATCTGTATTGTAGACACAAATTTTACAATATATACTTTAACATGTATATTTTAAAGATTTTTCCTTAAGATGTCTATATACAAACATAAAACTCACTAAAAGCTCTCCATGTTGACCTACACTATACAAGACACAATACTGCTTCTCTCCATCCTTTGCTTTACTTTGTAGCCTGGTAACATTGTAATTAAAATGGAGAGCGGCAAGGTAAGTCTTATGAAGAAAAAAGTATTGGTAATCACAATAAATTAGGTTTATAATGTTATCATAACATATTGAAACGTTATGCCGAATCTTTGTCAAATACAAGTTTATGATTGCCGGTAAATAGACAAACGCAATGTGCTATGTACAATCTAGACTTTTACCTGGCTTGCTTCTGATGTTGAACGGGTTGCATTGCCATCACAGTCATTCCTGTGATTAGACTCATCTTCAGTATCTGCCATATTTAATTCAATAAATAAAGGGCATTGAAAAACTACAATACATTTTTTTCTTCTTTTAAAATGGCTATATGTACAAGAGGGCTGGTGGGTGAGGTGTAATTTGCCATTAACAACATTTTGTTTTTCTTTCATTACTTGAATTGAATATTTTCGTTTGCATCAGTTTTGAAAATAAAATATTTGTAAAATGTATGACAGTAGATCGATACTGACAGGCACCTTTATATATAGAGAATTATTTGGCCGTTATGTGGACGCTAAACTTTCTTCTTTATGCATTTAAAAATTAAAATTATTTTCAATGAATTCATATTTTAGAATTAGATTTACGAATATTCGTCCTACAACGCATATAACTAATTTTTGTGAGATATAGTCCGTGTTTTGATAATTTATTGACAACGTACGCACCTCTATCGTCCTACGCTTGAAGTACATGTAGCTGTTGAGGTTCTCGGGCCTTTCTCGGACTGTACGGGTACTTGTATGTCAAACAGAGTTAGTATGGCATCTAGTCGAAGATCCAGCTTCTTATAACCGAACGTTTTAGCTAAAGCGGGATATATTCTAAACTAATCAGGCGTGAAAAGTTTGGCAAACAGCTTCGAAAAATTGGTAACCGCAAAGCCGTCTCTGCGTAGATTTCACACCAAATGCGTCCTAAATTTTGGATCTTTTGGGAATAAGTACATCGAAACCTCCATTGCAGTTGTAAGCCACACACGGAACCATATTGATGTATATATCAAACAAACTAAATAGATAACACAACGGTCGTTTGGATAAACAACCCACTATGTCGCGTCAAAGTGATCTCTTGTGGCGTCATCAAGGAAAGGAGATAAGTCATCATATTCTTATGGTTCTTTTACACTAAGCTAACTATCGATGGGCTGTAGTGTCAGTTACCTTGCGAAATGTATTATAATATTTAAGAATAAATTTCAGAAAATTCATAAAAACAAATTTATTTTCAACCATAACAAAATTTATTCAAATATTGTCTCCTATGACCTGATTACCGTCATTACTCTATGCATTATTATTGTAGGAACAAAGAGTGTTTTGTCTTGAAACAATCCAGGTCTTTCTTGATAGAAGGAAGGTGGATGTGGAAAAAACAATTAATAAAATAAAAAAATACATTGTGAAAGATAGGAATGACGATCTACATAAAGCATTGCAAAAGATAGCAGAAACCATATCTTACCTAGATGAGCAAAATTTTACAGAAAATCATATACATGGAATGATGCAGCTATTTCAAATATATTTCGATCTTTTTGAAGATGATTTCCAATTCGGTGATATTCTTCGACAAGTATTGAAAGTATGTGGTTTGATTTTAAGTTGTATTTGGCAAGTTTCTGGTATAGAGGATTTTATATGTAGCTATTTGGAACATGAAGAAAACGTGCGATTAGCAGTTGCAAAAGATATTCGCAAATTAATCCGATTTTCAATTTTTCTGAATGAACTTGAACTAGGAAAAAACATTCTTGAAAAACAGATTACGGAAATGACAAACAAGGGAAAATTTTGTGAGGAATTAGAATGCCTAACAAACTTACAAGAAAAGACAACGACCGAATTTCGTCCACATGTAACAACTGTAAAAGTCAGCATTCTTCAACTTGCAATCCTGTGGCAAATGTATGCTGTAGCAAAACTACCTGGCCACAGCGAAAATACTGCAAGCTATTTCCGAAAAATTATTCTGTGGCACAAGAAAAATGACATTAGGATGTTAAAAACCTTTCTTGACTGCAGTTTGGAAAATACTGGTGATTTAAATTTGGTAACCCAGTACTTGGAATGCCTAGGATTCGATTCACCTTCGTCATTTAATTGCGATTTGTGGGAACCTGAACTTCCTGAAATCACCAAATTAACAGGAAGACAAAAGTTGAAACTTATACGTTTAGTTGTTGTCCCACTTCTTGAAAATATTTTAAGAAATCATTTGAAAAGGATAAAGAACAAAATTTGAAGTTAACGCATACACAATGTGACAAATATGGGGATATAAAACATTATTACATGTTTATGCAAGTATCTGAAAGATATTGAAAAGAAACGAACACTTTTTATATGTGATTTATTCAGATTATTTGTTTAAAGGTATATTAAGACACTCATTTGACCTTTTGTCATTTAATATTCAGGGGGCAGGCTTTTTTTTTGGGGGGGGGGGGGTGGGATGTAAAGTGAATGGCGACTATTTTGTTAGTCGTCATGTCGATATTTCACCTCAAAACAATTTCAGCTTCCTTTCACAACCTACCAGGCTAGTGTTTAATTGGATGAATTAAAGTTATATTGTCAAGATTACGAGACAGCTAGTATTTCTCTGGGAGATCTGATATAGAAAATATATCTGACATTATACCGAAATTTGTACAACCGAGTTAATAAAAAACAAGTTTTAGTAATGGGACTTTAAACCTAACATACCGACTTTAACAAACAATGAGAAGTTCTGCGGGAAATCGAATGCTGCCCATAAATAGTTTCGATGACTGTTCATCATGGGCATCAGCACTGAAACAATTATCGTGGAAATGTTATTGGGTTGAAAGATCGTTCTCTCCTTGTTCACAAATATTTTATTCGTCGTAATTTTAATAAGAAAAACATATCGTTACTTCTTGTGTGACTGTCATAATCAAAGAGTAAACCTCCTCTTACGGACACACATTGGTAGTATTGAAAGCTAAAAATGTTTTATTTGTTTTGGGAGTTTTCATTTTTTTCTATTCTTTGACTAGGGATGACTGACTTTATTTTAAAATCAGTAACATTATAACATTATAATATTCTTTCTGAAAGAAGTTTTTTTTACATGTTCTCGCCAATAAATTCATTTCGCTAGGTGGATTCATTTACTTAGATACTTTATACTTCGCCGTTGATACGGAAAATATATTTCAAAAAACCAAAAAAGGCAACAATTAGTTAATCCAACTTGTTTGATATATATATGCAAATACATATTTATGATATAAATGACAATTTACACTCGTACACACACGTACAAAAATTAACATTCTTACTTGTAAAACTGATTAAATATGATGATATTTAGTATTGAAAATATGAACAAGCAAGATGTTTTCGCACAAAAAACAAGAAAGACGAACATATTAATGTAAAAACAATACATTTATATATATTGAGTAAATTAGTTTATGAATTTATCTAGAGAAACATTTAACGAAAGGCAGCGCTTGCGTACAAATTTTGATGTTGAATCATACATAATCAAAGAGAAAGAGCAAATAAGGGTTGGTGGCGAGTCATATTTAACATCATTATGAATTTAGCATTATGAAAAAGTGAATTAAATTAATTGTTCATATATATTATATTTATATTTTCAACGTGGCCCTAATCCTAGGCAGGTATTACGCGTCTGTGGATGAGTAATGAGTTACATTTAGAAGCACGTGGTACGGTTATATGCAAAAGTTTATAGAAAAATAACGAAGACCATTCAATATGACAATGCCTTGCAAAAACTGATTGCGACTTAAAATCCTATACAGCATATTTGTGTGAAAAATCAAAGAAAGAAAAATGGCGGAGTTGACAAAGAGGGTTTAAAAATGAGACTTAAATGATTATTTTTTGAATTTACAATTAATTCCTTCAAATATTCAATAACTATTTTATTCATAATAAACTTTTCGCATATAATTGCTGTTTTGTGTGATATCTATATATTTAAAAAAAATGTTTTAAAAAAAATATTTGTATACATGGTTACACGTTAAACTATTCAATTCAGAAAAAAAAATTTTAAATTCACTGGAGAGGTGTACACATATAAATAATTTAAAAATTACAATACGTCATATTGTTTAATTTTGGTTTTACATTCACCCAATAAATTGAAACTTTGATATTGTTCATTGTATATTTTCTGGGTGGGTGAAAATACAAAATTAACAGTATATCATGTTGAGATTTTTGTGTTTGCACCCACTCATTTTGTTAAAATTTTGTAGTCACACCCATCCAGCCAATAACAGTTTACAAAATGATGATACGCTAACATGTACTCTTTCGTGAACAATGCTGTAGTAACAATATATCTTGGAAGCCGATATTTTTTAAGGATAACTTCTGATGTAACTAAATATCATCAAATCGCTATTTTTTCTAGGCATAAACAATTCTGCTTAATGGAATCTGTAGCAAGTTAGCAACCTAATTTTTGTACAGGATGACAATAAAATAATTTTGCTTAAATTGTTTCTAAATTGCTTTGATCACAAATATTTAAAATAAATTTACTAACAGTAATTGTTTTCGTCAATAAATAGGTAAATTACTTTTTTTGATTAGAAATATTTTGTACGAGATCATACAACAGCGTTGGAGTAGATGGTTGACCTTCCTATCACAGGCACCTACATTGTTAATATAAACGTGTTTTATTGAACGGAATGTTCAAATTATTGAATGGATTGAATAACAGATAAACCTAATATATGTTAACCCTTCCAAACATTCAGTCAAGAAGAAATTATCTACGGGCATAAGAATAGGGTATTACAAATTTAAAGAATATTATTAATATTATGTGTATAAAAGACAGGGGATACTTAAATATTAAATAATTATCTGAACATTTACCATATATGATTGTAAGACATTTTGTTGATAGACATGTTTACTCACAACTACATTAACAAACCTATCACCTTCATTTTTAATTGCAAATATACAAACCTAAGAATGAGATTTTCATGATCCAGCCCATTTGAAAAGAACAGTAAATAAAAGGGAACTATATAATAAGTAAATATACATGTACAATACTTAAATAGGTTTAAAAAGTGGAACTTGGGAGCTCCAATATAACTAAAAACATGGATTTTTTTTTACAATTTTATTCATATGAAACATCAGAACTACTATAAAGTATATTGATCATATGAAAAGGTACACTAATACCAATAAGTTGTATAAAAGGTTCGTCTCTTTGTTGAGTGTATCTTGGACAACCAGGGGGGGAAAATCACACTTTCTTTCAGATTCAGACACACGGTATAAACATCGACTTTCATCAATTAAAAAAACCCCTAGATAAGTAAGCTTTACTAGCTTTATTCCGTAATTCACGTAGAATAATATTTCCTATTTCCTTAACTGAAGTGTTTGTAAGCTCTGTGTATATTTTTTTTTTTTTAAGTTTTGACTTAAAGATAGATAAAGTTGATGAAATGTTCTTTTCTGCATGAAGATTATTCCATAATTTACATGTAGACGGAACAAATCCATTGTATTAAGTAGTCCGATATATTGGTAGATAGTAAACAAGAGGCCAATAGGCCACATCGCTCACCTGAGTAACAATAGGTATGATAAAATCAGCTTCAAAGAGTCATAATTCAAACTATCTTGGCAATGTAGAATATTACATGTAGATCCTGTATAAGTACGAGTCCATTTTCCCCCTGGATATTCTTATGTTTATAATCAAGTCCCTTTTCTAAAAGGATGATTTTATAGTCATACATGTCTCACCTGTTGACATTGCAGTTCTCAAAGAGATCCTAAACAATTGTTTATATAAAGGATATAAACCTACATCAAACTCTGAAACCCCTGTGAGGCCCAAGAATCGTCCAGGGGCCAAAGTATAAATAATTTGAAGGAATCGGCAATACTGTAAACAAACATTTATTTGCGGCGACTATATTTCGCGATTTACTTCCAATAAATTGGTTGGCGCCGACTTATGTTCGCGACCAAGCCTTATCCAAACCCATATTTTGTTATAACAACCATACAATAAAGACTGGTTCGCGGCGAGAAATATACGAGGAGGCTCTCGCAAACCTCGCGAAAAATTCTAGCACGCGAATAAAAGTTGGTTTACAGTATGTTGCATATAAGTAATTTAAAAACCTTATATTATAACATTTCATTTTTTGTGAATGATTAAATATTTTCAGTTGTAAAATTGGAATCCAAATGTGGCGCAATCCTACTCCTCAAGATTTTGATTTAAAGAATTTAAATCTATATTATCTGAGGTTGCTTTCAGTAGATTTACAGCTTTTTTTGGCTTTTAGAAAAAAAAAAGATATTTAAATTTTTTTTTCTGTTGATAGTCCTATGTAAATTTTGTGATGATTTTCACAAATTTGTATCTACACTACATAAGGATGCTTCCATACAAGTTTCAGCTTTCTTGGCTGATTAGTTTCCGAGAAGAAGATTTCAAAAGATTTACACTATGTATTCCTATGTAAACCTTCGACCCCCATTGTGGCCCCACATTACCCCCGGGTACAATGATTTGAACGAACTTAATATTACACTATTTGAGGATGCTTTCATACAAATTTTAGCTTTTCTGGCTAAATGGTTTGTGAAAAGATTTTTAAAAAATATCATCAAAATTTCAATAAATCCTAATTATCTGCCCTTGAAAGAGAGCATGGCCCTTCATTTAAACAAACTTGAATCCCCTTAACCTAATGATACTTTGTGCCAAGTTAAGTTGTTATTGGCCCAGTGGTTCTGGGGATTAAAAAGTCGAAAATGTAAAAAGTTTACAGAAAGACAGACGGACGGACGGACGCCGGACAAAAAGTGACCAGAATAACTCACTTGAGCTTTCAGCTCAGGTGAGCTAAAAGCTAATTCGACCAAAGATTATTTGCATGTTCAGTTTGAAAATATGATTGAATTAAATCTAACATATCTTGTGGTGCTAAACCATTTATAATCGTGTAGAATATAATTAGCTTATAATATTTATCTCTTCGAGATTATAAGGTTTCCAAATTAAGCTCACTATATAAAATGGTTTTAGAAGAATTTACTCTGATCCCTGTCACTGTCCTAGTTGCTTTAATTTGTACATGTTTAAGCAATTCGGAGTTTTTTGATACACTTGCTCAACACAACATCACCACATTCCAATCTAGGCCTGATAAAAGTCGAATTTTAACAAGTGTTTACGAGGGTTGTTCGGAAATTATTGAGACATTTACTCTTTTTTCCTTGGGGGAAAAGATAAACCCTTGAAATTTCACCAAAATGTACACAAGGATAGAGTATATCAATGTAAAACATTTATTGTCCATAGCATGATTAGATCATTCCTGGTAAGCAGACCAAGTTGCCATCGCCCAGTGACCCGGCGCAACCGCAAACTTACCGCAACGTCATTTTAACGCTTCTTATTGATCCTATGTTTTAAACAGCTAACAAACAAAGGGAAATTAGAATTAATTCTTCATTTCTCATCTTTTGTTTACATTTCAAGATGTCAACATTCGCATATTCCCTCCATTCTTGAATTTTGTGGGAAAAAATCGGGTCATTTCTAACCAAAGGTCAAATTACTGTGAAATGTCTCCTACCGTGATTCTGTGTACATATTTTTGAACTGTTGACATCAGTTAGTGTGTAAAAAGTACCTGTTATTTAGTCACTTTGTCTGTATTCTAGCTAAACAATTAGTGAAAAAAGACGATAAACTGAAGTTCTTTATCCCTTGCCATTGTATAGTTTTTGTTAAAGCAACTGTGTGGCATTAAAAGGTCTTTTTCAGAATATTTCCATCAATTTGATGTATATTTGCTGCGCCGCCTTGACGTCAATTTTCTATATACCGTCGTTTTCAAATTCCTATTGCTTGGTTAATATATCTGTACTATATCCGTATTTCAAGTCAAACACCAGTGAAACTTGATCAAACGTTAATCACAATGAATAGCAAAATGGACATATATAATCTGATTTCTCTTAGTATAAGCTGCAAGTTTGCAGACACTTAGATAAACGATGTTTTAGTTTTCTTATTCTCCGAGTTTATGCTTGCGCCGGGTACCCCGACCACCGATTTGTTTATCTACTGTTGTAAACAAAATATTGAACATTTTTTAAATATTACTTTCTTTAATTATTTGTAAAGGTTTCTTCAATGTTCATGCCAATTTTCACCCTAATTCGTCACTTAGAAATGGAAATATCCGTGTTGTCTCAATAATTTCCGAACAACCCTCGTATCTATCAATTGTATTCTTGAGTAAGTAATCTTAGTATATTCAAATTTTGCATGTCTTTACATGTATACCATTAATATAATTAGATCAACCATCCTCCGACTGTATATATAGATGCAAACCTACTTTTTGTTTAACATTTTCGCTGTAGAGGGAATATGTTTTTAATTTTAAGAAAATATATTACGTCAGTTGCCCGTGTTTCTAATTTAAAGGTAAATAGTGGAATTAAAAACTGATCAAAGTAGTGAAGTACTGATGGGAGTTGATTTTATCGATTATTATTTATTTTAAAATCAACTTATCTTGCGTGGCAATTAGTTTCTAGTCTGTTTTTAAATTACGCATTTTTTTATAATATGAATTTTAATTAGACTTTTCAGACAAGAATTTAGAGAAACCCGATATAAATCGTGTTGTGTAATATTTTAAGATAGATTTTTAGCTCACCTGAGCTGAAAGCTCAAGTGAGCTATTCTGATCACATTTTGTCCGTCGTCCGTCTGTCCGTCCGTCCGTCTGTAAACTTTTTACATTTTGAACTTCTTCTCTAAAACTGCTTATCCAATTTCAACCAAATTTGGCACAAAACATCCTTATGGGAGGGCGAATATAAATTGCAAAAATTAAAGTCCGATCTGTATTCAAAGCGGAGAAAACCTTGAAACTGTAGAAAAAGGGGGGTGCATTTTTAAAAATCTTCTTCTCAAGAACTACCGAGGCAAATTCAACGTAGTTTAGCATAAATTATCCTTATGGGAAGGAAAATATAAATTGCAAAAATTAAGGGGTAATTTTGTTTCAAATCGAAGTTATTACGAAAATAATAATAAAGAAAAGGCGTGTTTCAATCGGGCTCGGCATCCGGTAAAATGGGTAGGCAAGACATGGCCTGGGCAAAACAAAAGATTGGCAGTTATTAATCTGCCAATCTCATTAAAATTTCAGGATGTTTGATGGACTAGTATATTTGTATTCGCTGTAGATATTGCTGCAAAATAATGCGTATTTGATATTGACGATTGCTGATCTGCCCCGACATTTATTTTGCCACGGCCCGGGTTTGCATACCCATTTTACCAAGACTCGTATTCCATACTTCTAAAACGAGGTTCTTTGTTTAAAGCAGCCATGACATTAAACGAAAAAGGGTCGATCTGACTATGATGAATTTGCTTGTTGTGCAACAGTTCGCGTATGAAGGGAAGTTTTTAAACATGAAAAATATATTGGTGCCGATTTTGTGAAGTAAATTGAGGCTAAATATTTCAATGCGTTGACAGTTTTCACACATGACGTTGGTGTTAGCTTGTTCTGATTTTCGTTTCGTTTTCATTATTCATGCTTTGTAACCTGGAAACTATCGTCTGTATTTCGTGATTTTTACGTATCAAATCAATCAGAGACTTCGGTAAATCAAACAGTTACGTTAACTGTTTACCTGCGCAAATTAAGCAAAATCTGATGTAGGGGTACTGAAATACAATTCATTCTATCGGTAATTCGGCATTATCTTTTGCGTAATGGTAGATTAATGCAATAGGTTTTGTTGAGATGCTTGGCATTTTCTCTAGTTTATTCAGTTTAAATAGAGTTTGATATCGCTTACGGAAATATGTAGGTATATCCATGTATATATATATATGATTCATTTCGAAAAAATAAATTGTGTTCTTTTTTTGCTATACATGTAGTGCATGTTGTTTACAATTTCTATTTACTAACCATATTTGAGTGTTAAGCTTCGAATTATAAGCAAGATACAGAGATTTGCTCACAATTCTATGTTTGTACACAGATCTTAAAAGCTAACGATTAAAAAAGTATAAAAAATTGTCAATATTTATTACGAAAATTTTCAAAATCTGTTCTTCCAGAAACCCACTTATTGAATTGTAAACTTAACCTTTTTAGCTCACCTGAGGATGGGGCCACAAGGGGGGGGGTCGAAGTTTAACATTAATATATAGAGTAACTCTTTAGAAATCTTCTTCTCAGAAACTAATCGGCCAGGAAAGCTGAAACTTGTGTGGAAGCATCCTCAGGTAGTGTAGATTCAAAGATGTGAAACTCATGACCCCTGGGGGTAGGGTGGGGCCACAATAAGGGATCGACGTTTTACATAGGAATATATACAGTAAATCTTTAAAAATCTTCTTCTCAGAAACTAATCAGACAGGAAAGCTGACACTTGTGTGGATGCATCCTCAGGTAGTGTAAATTTTAAAGTTGTGAAAATCATGACCCCCGGGGGTAGGGCGGGGCCACAATGGGGGATCGAAGTTTTACATAGGAATATATACAGTAAATCTTTAAAAATCTTCTTCTCAGAAACTAATTCGCCGGCAAAGCTGGAACTTGTGTGGAAGCATCCTTAGGTAGTGTAGATTCAAAGTTGTGAAAATCATGACCCCTGGGGGTAGGTTGGGGCCAGAATGGGGGATCGAAGTTTAACATATGATTATATACAGTAAATCTTTAAAAATCTTCTTCTCAGAAACTATTCAGCCAGGAAAGCTGAAACTTGTGTTGAAGCATCCTCAGGTAGTGTAGATTCAAATTTGTGAAAATCATGACCCCTGGGGGTAGGTTTGGGCCACAATGGGAGGTTGATGTTTTACATGGGAATAAACAGAGTTATTCTTTAAAAATCTTCTTCTCAGAAACTAATCACCAGGAAAGCTGAAACTTGTGTGAAAGCATCCTCAGGTAGTGTAGATTCAAAGTTGTGAAAAAAAATGATCCCCAGGGGTAGGGTGGGGCCACAATGGGGGGGGGGTCAAAGTTTAACAAAGGAATATATAGGGTAAATCTTTAAAAATCTTCTCAGAAACTAATCAGCCAGATGATTCTTTATAATTGTTAAGACTTTGGCCCCAGGACAATTCTTTAGCCTCACGAGAAGGTTCAGAGTTTGATGTACGTTAATATCCCAAATATAAACTATTGTTAGGGATCTTTTTTAGATCTGCAATACTCAACATATGATATGACTATAAAATCATCCTGTTAGAAAAGGGACTAATGATTATAAACATAAGAATAACCAGGGGAAAATGAATTTTATTTATACAGGATTTACATGAATTATTGTACATTGTTCAGATAGTTTGTATTATGACTCCATTGAGCTGATTTTATCATACCTCTTGTTCCTCAGGTGAGCGATGTGGCCCATGGGCCTCTTGTAAACTATGTATCAGTAATCGAAACAATTCTAAAAAATTGTATGGATCCAAGCACTATTGATATTGAACTCCAGTCTCGTTCAACCAGACGCTCAGCTGTCTCCGTTAATCTCCGACAAGCAAGAAAGCCTCTCTGTTCGTCGGAGATATACGGAGAGCCAAGCGTTTAGTTGAACGAGAGTATATTAAACTCTGGCGTAGGAATTCATGAGACTACAAAAATATCTAAATTGTTCGTATTATATAAAATCAGACTATTTTCAAAGTGTTTATAGATAAGTTTTTCTTGAAAAACAATGTTTCAGCATATATTACATCGAATTTTTCTATTATATTCAAGAACTAAGACTTGTCAGCGATGATGAGTTGTGCTTAGGTCCAAACACTGTTTCACTTTCGGTTTCCAGAGTAACTGCATAGGAGAGTTGATTAAAATCAACTCCCAAAAATAATAGAACTAAATTGCTTTTTCAAAAAGAAGTATGATTCTGCATATGCAGCAGATTGGCGCTTCAGTAAAGTTAATCTGGCAAGTTTATGGAAAATTATTGTTCATTCGTAAAAAAAATATCACACACACACACACGCACACGCACACACACACACACACACACACATATATATATATATAAACGATAAAAAAACACATGTACCTGAAGTTATATCTTAATATTAATACATATATACCCTTTACCCAATAAAACAGTAGAGAGGTTGACAATTTTCAATTATTAGAAAAAAATAAAACGTCAGGTGCCTGTCGAATAGAGCTCTGTTGAATTGTCTTCCTTTCTATCCCGGTAAATCGAACTGAGACGATCTGCGAGCACATGGTGTACATCAATGATGATACCCAGATTAATAGGAATGAGTAAACTGTATATCACATATGAAATAAAGGTAATTGAATAAACACAATCATAATAATTAAGGACTCGTGAACAGAAAAACGATTTTCTGATTTGTATGTGTGTTAACTGTAACGAAGTCACGGTGAAATTTCCCCCCTTTTACCACAGATGATTTTAATTTTTACGGACATGTCCAATCTGTAAAAAAATTACGCGTAAAAATTCAAATCGCCCTATTTTAAGACAACTTCGTAAAAAGTCACAGCAGTAAAAATTACCTGTTATACGGTATAATGATATGAATCAATCTTCTTTTAATTTGTTGCACTGAAGTATTCTTCAGCAGAAAATCAGATTTTCGCCGTCGCCTAGCAGCAAAGTCACAACAATAACTTTGCAATTTTTTTACAGTTACAGATACAAAAAGATAAAGATCTCATTAAGGGACTATATATGATAAGGGCCTAAAATGGCCCCCTAAAATGAACATCATCATTTAACTGTAATTCTTTCTTTTCTTAATACAAATATATATGTGATGTGTTTACATAATATTCATTTTGGTTCAAGTGCCCACGATTTAGAAATATGACATCGTAAAGACAAACCTTTCCCGCCATTTTCGCATTTTAGCATAAAACAGCTTGTTTTCAAGCAGTTTTCCTTTCAGGAAACATAGAGCGCATGCTTGAACAAAAAAAATAATTTAATCAGAGATGTATCTAGCCAAGACTAGTAAGTGACAAAAAAATCTTCCTTGTTCAAGCATGCGCTCTATATTTCCCATTCGTTAAAAGATAAGAAAAATGTCAAATTTTGACTGATTTTGATTGAATTATAGAAATAGGGTCACTTCTGACGTCATATACTGCCAGTGAGTGCAAATAAATCATATAAATAGATGAAAAATATATTTAATATCAACTCTTCTAAAAAATAAGTTAACATTTTATTGTACCCGAAGCACTTAAAAAATGACGAATTATGAGGGCCAAATTTAACTCTTATCATATATTGTTCTTTATGAAATTTCTTTGAGAAACAATTTGGAAATTGTAAATCGGTATTCGAGTTGTTTAAGCATAGATTCATTAAAGTCTGATTAAAGGTTAATTTGAGAATTATGGATTTGAAATCAATATAAACTTGTAAAAGGTCTATAAATTCTTATGCAAAAATGGCCAACTAAACTGGACAATAATTAAAGTAAGGTTTTTAAGTTTCCATAAACCATGATCCATCTTTTTTTTTATAAGTAGCATTGCTCTTTTCTTTATATTTTAAAGTATTATTTGCTTTTAAATTTTAATTTGCTCTAATCAAAATACGGGAAAACACAAATATTATGAATTTAATCAAACACTTTAAATGAATAACTTGAAATCAAAACATTATTTTTTTCGAATATGGTTTGATCAAAGACATATATCCTAATGGCAACTTATCTCTTTTCTACAAAATATGAAAAACCGCAACCGCTGAAATTGTCTGAAGAACACATGACGCAAAAAGAAAAGGATTCGCTGTAAGGATGTTCAGCTCTTTCACTATTTGTTTGTTTTTTGTTTCCATGTTCATATTACATGTATTATACTTTTTACTGAACATGTTCATGAATTTTGACCTTGTCTGAATATAACAAAAGCGTGGGCTTTGTTGATCAGAACTGTTGCAATACCTTTTGATAGTGTTCCTATGTTTGACTCCATTTTTGAAAGGTATTTTCTAAAACTATTGACACACAATAATTTTTTTTCGTAAACAAGAACAAAGTTTGTCAGTCCCAAAATTGGTAAATTTCAAAAACAAAAAAGGAGGCAACAATTAGTTACTCCAACTTGTTTATTATATATATGCAAATACACATTTATAATATGAATGGCATCTTTACAATTGTACACACACGTACACAAATTAATATTCTTACTTGTTACTTGTTAAACTGATTAAATATGATGATATTTAGTATTGAAAATATGAACAAGCAAGATGTTTTCGCACAAAAAACAAGAAAGGCGAACATATTAATGTTAATGTAAAATCAAATATGGCTTTATGAAACAGTGTAAAAAAAAGTAAGGATTCGTAAGTTTAACGTATATACATAATAGGTTGTAAAAAAATATGTTGATATTTATAAAATTACAATCTTAAATTATTCTGCGGGTAAAGAGTATATTATATTGATATGATAAATATAATGTAATAGTAAGCAGGATAACGGAGAGGATATAATAAAAACGAAACAAAATAATATGCTATTTTCTATCTTACATGTAACTTTGAGCATTTATAAAGGTATTTGCCCATATTACATCTTTGCTTTATGTTGCTGACACTTATTGTTCAAGTTTAAAGACAGAAGAATTTTCATAACTATTTTTTACGTACATGTCTCTTTCTTTTGTATAAAAACAGATCAGGTTAAAATGAGACTCATCTTCAATCTTTGATTGTGATCATGGTTAATAAAATCTCTCTTATCTAAATAGATAGTTATATACTCAGGTTGAATATTTTAAACCCTAAGACACATGATCTCAAGTTGATGTTAAGATAAACGATATTTACTTATGAATTGTACATACACATTTGATATTGTTTATTTTTTTAAATGACATACTCGTAATTCTTAATTATCAAATAAGTGCTTACACATAATACATTTGGAGGAACTTTTGAAGTAGCTTTGGTCTTTTTGTATAAACATATGGGTTAACCTCTTTTTCACTTCAAGCAAAATCATTCGTTCATCAAATCGTTCTTTACAGTTCCATATGTGCCAAAAACCTAAATTGTTATTCCACTGTTTAATGTGAGAAATCCAACAATTAGAGACTTCCTCAGTTTTACATACTTTTAACATATATTGGTATATACTACTTAAAATACAATCATCACTTTTCTTTATTTTAATATGAATTTTTAACATTCTGTATTTTCAGTTCAACTGCAATTGTTTACGCCCTAGATCAAAAGATTCCATCATACACAGATATGAGTAAATGTAACACTTTTTAACACGTAATATTTTTCTTACAAAAATTTAAACGTATACTAGTAGTATTTATCTCTTGCCGTGTGATGTACTTACAATTCACAACCATTATGTATTATACTACCAATATATGTATTAAATACATTTGATGACAATTTTTATTTACATCAAATGCAATTGCTTTATTTTGAACAATGAACAGAACATAGCCTTAAAGTTTCTACTCTGCGATGCCTAAACACATATATGTAAACAAAATAGCCATTACGGGTTTGCTAGATCAATATCTGTAAGTATGCTTTAAAAAAAAAGAAAGATAGTGCAATTAATGTGCACTTAATATAAATAGAACAGTTGATATTGTGCTTTAAATTTATGTTACATTTTTAACCGGGTTTTCCAACGGAAATATCCGGTTATTAAAATGCTGAGAATAGCGCGCTGGCGGGTTGGTGGGCGGTTGTCAAAGGGTAACCTCATTGTACGGATAACTCCTCCTACATTTTTTAAAATAGGATTTCTTTCTTTTGCAGGTCTATTGTGCATATATCAGAGGTGTGAATATTGTAAGAATTTTGATTTGTTATAATTAATGAAAAAAACACAAAAGCTTTGGTTGAATCGAACCCAGAACCTAAAACCCTAGCTCTATAATGTTACCTAATGTCTGGTGCTCTAATCACTGACCCATATCAGTCACAACAAACTCCATTGTCAAATGCTATATGTGACTTCAAACACGAATTTACGGACTTCAAGCATTTTTCTTAAACGTTCACTTGTTGGTATACAAAATTAGATTTTTTAAGTATAGTGGGTCAATTCTCTACCGTTTTGTTGATTGAAATCGGTTTAATTTCCTTTAAACGTGATACACAATATGACAAAATATGGAGCCGTGCCCACTTTTTAAAACGAGAGGCCCATGGGCCACAAATCGCTCACCTGAACAATAGTCCTTGTATCATTTTATTTCGAAAGGGTTTATTATGAAGTGAACTCTGAATAAATATTGTAAAACTCATATATTTCAAGATTTTGCCATATATTAAACAATACATAAAAAGAAGAAGCAATTTTATCTTTGGTGTGTTTTTATTCATAGTTATTTTACACATCAAATGCGACTGAATTTTAAGCTCTAAAATACCCATTTGCAGTAAAAAAAAAAAATCCAATTTCACTGAAAAAATTGAAAAATATTCGTTAAATAATTAAAAGATGATATTGGCATCTGTTTTGTATGTCAATCATTAAAAGCTTTTTTATCGATTCATCAAATAAAAATATTGCAGGTGTGATGAGGACATTAGGCATGTTAGATTTTGCATTCTCATCGATCATCTGTCTTATAGACTAAACTAAAAAACATGGAAAGTCTATATATAGTTGATAAAGTCTATCAATGATTCCTACTTTTTTCCAGAACCATTTTTTATCTTTTGTTCCTTTTTCTTTCCTATCTGTGTGTCTGTGAATCAAAACTTCGTAAAAACTAAGATCCACACCTTTTGAAGTTGTTTGAATTTATGATCTTTGATCCCGATCACTTGGATCCCCATATGTGAGTAAATAATGTTGGGATCGAAATTCCAAAAAAAAACACCCCAAAAACTAGTCGATAAACATACACATATATTTCCAGATAATTTAACTATAATACACTTATCATGGACATTTCTTTTTTCTTTTTTTTTTGAATACTTCTTTTAATAAAAAATGATTTAAACAATTTAGAATCTGAGAATGATCGCATAGTAATCTCACAAACTGTAGCATTGTAATTCCTAAAAAGAAGAGTTTAAAAACATTTTCCCATTATATAAGTCTATGTTAAACTTTGAACATATTTTGGAGCCGTACGTAGTATTAGTCCTGGGATCACGGTTTTCACAATTTAGAATCTACACTATCTCAGGGTCCTTGTTTAGTAATCTCACTAATTTTAGCATTGTAGTCCTTGAGAAAACATTTTTAAAAACATTTCCCCCATATATTTCTATGTTAAATTTGTCTTTTTTACTTTGAACCCCTCTTGGAACCCCCGTATTGACCCGGGGATCGCGATTTTTACAATTTAGAATCCTCACTATATATACAAGCTTTGGTGTAAATATTGGCATATCTGGTGCAGTGGTTCTTAAGAAAAAGATTTTTTAAGATACCCACCCAATTTTCGCAGTTTCACAATTATCTCCCTTTTAAAAAGGGTTGTGCCCTTTATTTTAACAATTTAGAATCCCCTTCCCATAAGGATGCTTTGTACTAAGTTTGGTTAAATTTGTCTCAGTGGTTCTAGAGAAGAAGTCAAAAATGGTAAAAGTTTACAGACGGACGGACAGACAGACGGACGGACGGACGGACGACGGACAACATGTGATCAGAAAAGCTCATTAGAACCTTCGGTTCAGGTGAGCTAAAAAGGCATTATAGTTCTAATCAAAGTACTGAAGTACTGACAATAATATATAATATGGATTCTCGGACTTTTCCGACAAGAATTTTGAGAAGACCTATTTTGAATCATGTTGTGTTATATTAAAAAAAAGAATTGATTTCATCAAACTATGTATCGGTATTCGAAATATTTCAAAAAGTGTATGGATCCAACCAATAATGAACTTTAGTCTCTTCAACCAGATGCTCGGCTGTCTCCGTTAATCTCCGACAAGTAAGAGATACCAGGTCACGTGATAGCTTGATGATCTCTAAATATAGACTGACTCTCTGCTTGTTCGGGATGTACAGAGACAGGCGATTGTTAAACGAGACTGTATTGAACTCTGGCGTAGGAATCCATACGACTGCAAAAAACTTGTTCGTTTTTTTCAAAATCTGACTATTTCTTAGGTATTTATAAATAAGTTTCCTTTAAAAAATGTTTTAGCGTACATTACATCGAATTTTTCGATTATTTTCAAGAACTAACTCTTGTCAGCGATGATGATTTGTGCTTAGGTCCAAACACTGTTTCAGTTTCGGTTTGCCAGAGTAACTGCATATGAGAGTTGATTAAAACCGACTCCCAAAAATGACACTATTTAGAGGTTTTATCACGCATACGCCAGTTTAAATCAACCTATTCAAAATATTTAAGGATTATAAATCGGTGTTATAGTAAATATACATTGTTTTCAATAATTTAGAGAGAAGTTATGAGATTTGTTCATATTTTAATTTTATAGTATCTTATTTGTTTACACGCCTTATTCACCCTTCTGCTTTGTTTGCAAATTATTTTAAAAAGTTTTAGAATGAAATCATTTATTTTTAAAATTGCAATATCATACTTTTACAAAATTTTTGGTAAAATCAACACCATAAATTTTAGCGTTTTTATTTTATTTTAACAAAATAAGATGGCGCATAAAATGTACTCACTGATTTAAAAAAACTCAAGCTATCCCTACTCCTATTTCTGTAAATATGACTTTTTAATGATAATTTCATTTTTCAAACCCCAAAATTTTAACACAATCTTTAGATTTTTTATTAAACGCACAAAATAATAAATATAAGATGCATGTATCTGTGATCATGTTAACCACTTAAAATTTTGTGTATTTACATATGCATGTATTACTTTTGATTTAAACATTTTACGTATCAGTAATGATCAAATTATGTCACCCTTCTAAAAAACCTAAATATTTGGATTTTTAGAGGCGGAAATCAAAATGGAGATGTCTTTTTTATAACTTTACCTACAACTACACATTCAAACAACTTGACGTTTACAATGTTTGTTACCTTTTATTAATCATTCTGGAATTACTTCCATGCGACCAATAAAAGTCACGTGATCAACATCTTTTCTCCCGTTGTTATTATTTTATTTTTTCATACGCCGGGATTCTTATTTCCATTGGCTCCATTATTTAAATATATATTCAGGCGTCAGTGTAAATGTATATTCATCACTGAAAGAAAAAATAAGAAAACTTTCTAATGTTTATTAAGTTACAGTAATCATTTGTTAGAGAAATCATAGTTTACCAAAAACTTTACCGGTTAAGTACAATGTATTGTTGGAAAGTCTATCTGTCTATGCAAATATTTTAGTACAATTCTTCGTAACATTTATTGTGGTTTTTGAGTCCATATCTGAAGACGTAAAGTCACTTACCAAACTACAAGAAAGATCTAATCCTGTTGACACTCCTTCTGCATCTGGTAAAGGAATGTACATTGGGGGTTCCCCAGGTGGAGCAAGCTTTAACATTAACAACAGTTATGCAGAAAAGGTGTTTCTTTAAATATATAAATCTACCTCATATATGTTTCTATAGTAACGTTACATTATAAATTTGTTTTGGGGTGACAATATGAATATTTTAGATGCATGAAACAATTTAGTCTATACAGTCTATACAGGATTAATCATTGTTAGATTTATGGTAAAATTTATGGTAAACATAGTTCTGACAAATCAAGACCATTGAAAGAATTTTTCTTTTTTGTCGATATCCTCAAAATTGTGCTTAAGTATTAACTCATTAACCAATATTTTGATAAAAAATGTTCAAGTATATACATGCAAGTAAATTAAGGACGTTGTTTACTCGGGGTTTGAGGTATATAAGAGATAATAGATGGTTTTTATGTTCATGAGTGGAATTTTTTTCATTCGTAGTAAATGTACATGTAATTCTTAACAAAATATCTAAATTCAAAAATACATCATAAATCAGAATTGATACATCAGTTGCATAACTTAAAACGGTTTTTTTTTTAATTTCGTTTAAGATTCTTGATATTAATGCATTGCAAAAAAAGAAAAAGAAAAATCATTGCAATTAATGGTGCTTTGTTATGACGAAACTCTTAAAAAAATAAAGCTATATTTGCTTTAATGTGGTTCATTTACAATTGTTGGATTTACAATTTCTTGTTCTTTTTTTTAAGACATTTAAAGCGGCAATTTAAATTATCATGTTTCGCTGCTTTACGTAATTTTCAGATAGTTATTGTTTTTCTAAAGCTCTTTCAATCAATGTATAATCGATATTTGTGAACGGAATACTATTTTTAATGGTAAACTATGATAATTATACATGTATAATCATTTGTTTAAAAACTTACTTTGAATAAACACTCCTTATCAACCGCTTTTGACTCTTCGAGACCTTTAGCACACCCCAAAAAAGAACTTGCGATATATAAGAACTTCTGTGGCTGTTTTTTGGTACAAAGTACAAACAAGGACGGATCATCTTCTCTCCCGTTTGGTTCTTTTATCTGGATAACCTTCCACTGGGCACCTGCTTGACCATAAAACTTTGTAGAATACTTGCAGAAACGCGAGCTTTTCATACACAGATATTCTTCACGATCGGGCGATAGGATGTAGAAAAGATTGAATGAGTTCTCGACAGCCTTAAATAAGAATCTAATTCGAACATTATCAACATCTATTGAACTGTTCATGGCTCTTGCTGGGCTTATTGACGGAAATGGTCTTCCAAGTAAAACTGAAGGACTGATGAATTGTTGTACAATCAAAATACGACGATCAAGGATGCTAGTTAAATCCTGCAGCGGAAGACGTAGTTCCTTTAGATAAGTTGCAAGTTCTATATGGAAAGAGGGATCAAATTCTGCTAAAACGCAAACGGTTTCGAGTGATGGGACTGAAAGAAATTTCAAAAATTCTTTGTTATCATCTCTTTCTTTCGTAATAAAATTATGCATTGCAACAACTGTATTTGGATCGTGGTTGTTTTTCTTTAGGTAAATCATCCTTCTCAGTAAAAGAGAATGTCGTAAAGTAGATATCCTGACGAACAAAGTCAACATATGAAGACAAAGTTGCATTTTGTCTCTACCATTACGAATTAGAAATTTAATTTGACCTCTTAAATAACAAAGTTCATCAACTCCAGTATGTATGTCAAAACTAAATATCACGTCATGCACGTGTTGGACATCGCTTTCGCTATTTCCTTGAACGTCAAAATCATGCAAAATATCATCCATTGTTTTCATTCTCTCGCATAAACCCGAAAAATCCTTCACTCTAAAACTATTAAAACTATTTTCTGTGTTTGTTTGTACAAGCATGGTTTGCAAATTTATGGTTCGGAACAAAAATTTCAGAAAAAAATTAACAAGAAGCATTACTTTAGCTGAATGGTCGGCCAAAGGAAAATATAAAATTCTCGATGACATCACGCAACTTATTATCATTATAGCCTCAGTTATGGAACATTTGCCAATTTTGCGTTGTAGTCCTTTTCTTGACTTCCATAACGCGTTAATGATAGCATTGTCTTGGTCAGTCAACTCGGCGTAAGCGTCAGTGATATCTGACGTAATCTCACTGAAGTTGACCTTGTCATCCAAAGAACTTTGTTCACAGAATTTCGTAATTTTTTCTATTTTTTTCTTGAAATCGCCGCCTTTTTCATCCATCTAAAAATAGAAATAAAAATTTCGATTTAAAAATGGTTTCTGTATTTCTAACAGCATATTTATAGTTGTGCAATGAAGAAGACGACTTTAATTCGAAAAATATACAAACCTTTTTTTAAACTACTTACTTTAGCTTTTGTCGCATCCTTAACTAATTAACATCTTTTCTTCTCATCTTTTCTTCTCATTGTAGAGCAGAACTTTACGGGGTTCCATCGTAAAAAGAGGGTATTTGGTATATGGTATGTAGTAAAATTTAGTTAAGTTTCGGTATCATAAATAGAGGCAGAGGTACAAATGCACATGTATAGACATGTTTTTGATTTAGAAAAAATTACAAGTCAAAACTTAAATTGATGTCTATAAAAAGTTATCAATCCTGTCTTAAGCAAGAAGCGTCTTTATCTTATAGTGTCAATGTTGTTCTCTTCATTTGGTATGGTTATCAGGAAATTCAGTTGCTGATTTCCTGTTTTCAAGTATTCATTGCGCATTCTGTGATAAATTTAAGAGTTAATTTCAGAAGTGTTTAAAAACATCTTGATCCAACTAAGAAGATAAGATAATTGATGTTTCAAAGGTTGTTTCAAAGCCACACAAGGAGTTATCTGCCGCGGATATATCACGATAAGGACACTTCATTTGAAGTCAACCTTTTTGAAAGAGGATATGCGAAACTGTCAAAAATGAAGGCCGCATCTATGAAGACATACTTAGCCATAATCAATCAAGTAAATATTAAGAATAAAAACTGTAAATCAAGTTTTAAAAAGTTTCTTTTGCTAATATATAAATTAAATGTACCGATTCCACTTTCATTGTGATTTACTTAGCAACATAAACACAGATTAATTTATGTTTTTCATGATTGAATGAACAATCACCTTCATGATATCGATGACATCGATTGATATTTGCAAATAAGTTCACTTCATTATAAAATTTTGTGTTGTGTGTGACCGCACTGTTACTCAGCCTAAGCAAACTTTTCGTTTGCGTGGATGGTCGAGTAGTGAGGAACGCTGGTTGCGCATTGCTTCAAAAGGAAGGGGGTTAAAAGTACGATAGTTGTTCGGGCCAGTCTTCACCATGACAGTGATTTCAAACACTTCGAATTCTCCGTGGACGATGCTGCAGTACAAGAGACAGACAGAGACAGTTACCTTACAGCAGACTATTGCATCTAAATCTACATGTATAAATCTTCAGCTCACATATATATTAATATTTCTATATTGATTGTAGCAATATTAATAATGTGAATAAAAAGATGTTAATATTTCTTCAAACAATAGTATCAGTTAAACAATTTTTTTGTATTCGTGTTTGGTAACGGTATATTGTCATTTTTTCTAGTATTAAAATACCAAAAATCAATATCTCCATTCTAAATCAATCAACCAATGTCTCCAAAATAAATTTCAAAAATACATATCATCACTTTATTTAAATTATAAATATGGTTTTTCCCACTGTTATGTATATTTGTATGACATATTTGTGTATCGTCGCTTTAAAGCCATAATATCAGCTCTTAGTCAGGGATATGAAACATACATGGAACAATCATATTAACATCATGATGGTATTTAGTTTACTTCCGCGACTGAAAATATAGTACAAGAAACTTTGTTGAAAAAAACCTTTTTATTGGCAAATAAAAAATGTTTTTTAATGATCATTTTACATTAGTTCATAACAAATACGTTACTTAAGCTTGAACATTTCATTTAATCTTACAATAATAAATACGCTCAAAACGCGTGATGATTTCTATATTTGTACAAATGGCGCATAGATAGGCTAATTGCATTCACAGGAAATTGAACGTCGCAGATTTCCAATGCAAACATAAGGGGAAATATACACCGAATGTAAATGTGATAGTAGAGTAATATGTCTATGTGCATTAATTCGTTTTGTATTTTCTATTTTTCGTTTTGTTCAATAGAATCTGAAAATTATATCAGTCAAAGTTTTACTGCGTATGTAAATTGAGTTCTTCCTATCTGTAATTTCATTAATTCATAATATTAACCATTTATATTGAAGTTAGGTGTATAAATAAGTTACCTATCATTCTAATTAAGTTAGAGCAGTATACCGTTTCAAAAAAATACCATCCAGTTGATATCTGTGGCATCTTATGGTATGTAAATTTCATATTAACGTATGTTTTACTTTTCAGTGTAAATGTTTAGTCTCTGGTTTTATTTTAATTGCATTGTCAATCCTAAAGTGTATTTTTGTAATTAAAGTTACGATACTTGGAATGTGTCTGTAAAGTTCAAAGGTCAGCTTTCTTTACAGTACGCACTGTAATTGATTTTTTATGAAACAAAGGTGTTGATCGTAACAAGATCTGTTAGAAAAAAAATATTGCTACTTCCATTTATTACGTAATTAGGGTTCTTTAGCGGCCAAAGTCCTCAAACTTTGACACAATATATCTAGAGAAGGAGACATATTTTATATAGCATATTTTATAGAGAAATGATTGTTAGAGTGTTGATGATTCAAAACACCAAAGGCTGTCCTCATTAAAGATCTTCGGGGCTGCCCCTTTAATACTAAATCACTTGTATCTCAAAAATGAACAACAATTTTTTTATTGTAAGAGGTGTAAAAACAACAATTGTTCATACATAAGAGACCTTTCGTATGACCTTAACAAAAAGGAACTGGGCTCTCTTTTTAGGGGCCCAGAGACTCATTACGTCTACTACAAAAAACTAAAAACGATCAAAATTTTAAAATGCATTACAAAAGCAAAGTTGGCAATTGTTAGAATAACAATCTGAGAATGTTTAAAAATGACAAACACTTTGTTGGACATTGTAAATGGTGATCCTAAACCTTATCTGAAGGTTGGGGGTCTGTATTGTTATCACTATTGTATCGTTATCCTTCATAAATCGGACGGAAGACCAACTCGTTACTGTATCTAGTTTTCAATTATCTTTTCTAACATTAAAATGAAGGAATAACTTATTTTTGCTAGGATTATTATAGTATGTGCATATAATTTAAGCGAATACTCTTAAGGTGGTATGGGACACCTGTCAATGTTTACGTGGATACAGTACATTACGATCAAAATGCCCTCATTGGTTTGAAATTTTCAAATTTTAAAATATTTGACCAAGAATATGTTTTAAACATTTTGGAAAGGTAAAAATTATAAAAGCCTCAGCGGCATTCGAACTCATGACTTACAGATTCTTAGTTAACGCTCTGTAACCCAATGCGCTACGCTGTTAGGTAACAATGGTTTTTAATATAAAAAAGCAGAGAAACGCCTTAAATAGCTTAAAAGTAAATGTTTAAACACTTAATTTATAGTTTGGTACGGCGAGGATTACATGTGCCTGTGTTCTAGTCAGCGGAGGTCTTAAATGATTTTAACAAGTGCGGATGCATATATAATTATATTTATGACATTTTTCAAAAATTGAGTGCAAATGTAAATGTCATGATCATTAAGATCATATCGATTGATATTTCTTGCATGTATCGGTTCGTAATCTTTTCTCATTTACACAATTTAACAGATATGTATTTAGTTAGATTTTAAATTATCAAAAATATCTTAATTTACAAACTGTAAAACTAGGAAAGGCAAGTCCATAAAACCACTTCAATTTTTTTCTTTTAAACCTTGAAATTCTTTAATAAGGCTTCTTAATGTCAGTAAACGCCATGTTATCTCCAAAACTGTCATTTAAAAACAATGTTGTATACGATTTATGGGTTTATAAAGGTTAAACACTTGAATTGCTTTTAAGGAATTTAACTTTTTTCGATTTTATTGCACAGATGATCATTATATTAAAATGAATATGATTTTATTTATTTAATCATTTCAGATTGATTTATATTTCATAATTACACAACATTCATAAAGAAAATCCATTTGAATAAAAAACAAGTTTTTTGGAAAACTATTTTTTCGTGCACAAGGATTTTGAGACGATAATAACAGATACAAGCAATTAAATGAATTTCAAGTAAACTTTTTAGGTCACCTGAGTCACTCAGGTGACCTATTGCAATTGGTCTTCGTCTGTCGTCGTGCGTCGTGCGTTAACAATTTTACATTTTTAACTTCTTCTTGAAAACTACCAGGCCAATCGTTACCATTTTTGGTGTGAAGCATCTCTATGGTAAGAAAAATCTAAATTGTGAAATTTATGACTCTACCACCCCTGGGGTGCCACGGGCGGGGCCAAATATGCAAAAAAAGCCAATTTTTCAGAAATCTTCTTCTTTACTTATACACATGTGAGGAAAAAACTGGTTGCATGGTTATGATGTTCATGAGGCCCTCTACCAAAATTGTGAAATTTATGGCCCCTGTGTCAGGGGTTCTGGCTCTAGGGTGGGGCCGATATGGCCAAATAGTAAAAATGTATTAAATCTTAGAAAATCTTCTTCTCTACTCCCATATATATTTGTTAAAAACTAAATGCATGATTATGATGTCCATGAAGCCCTCTTCCTAAATTATGAAATTCATGACCCCTGGGTCAGGGGTTCAGGCTCTAGGGTGGGGCCAATATGGCCAAATAGTAAAAATGTATTAAATCTTAGAAAATCTTCTTCTCTACTATCATATATATTTGTTAAAAACTAAATGCATGATAATGATGCCCATGAAGCCCTCAACCTAAATTGTGAAATTCATGGCCCCTGGGTCAGGGGTTCAGGCTCTAGGATGGGGCCAATATGGCCATATAATAAAAATGATTTAAATCTTAAAAAATCTTCTTCTCTACTCCCACACATGTGGGCAAAAAACTGAATACATGGTTATGGTATCCACAATCTCCTTTACTTAAATTGTGAAATTCATGGCCCCTGTGTCAGGGGTTCAGGACATGAGGGGGGGGGGGCAATATGGCAATAAAGTGTTAATGCATATAATGTTTAAAAATCTTCTTCTCTATTCTCACACATCTGTATAAAAAAAACCGACTAATGATTATGTTTACCAGGAAGTCCTCTACTGAAATTTTAATTTTCATGTCCCCTGGGGTATGGGTTTTGACTCTAGGGCAGGGCCAAAATGGATGTATAGATGTTAATGCATATAACGTTAAAAAGAAGATGGGTGGATAAGGCGTGTAAAATTCCCATACGCGGTCGGACAGGCTACTGAAAAATTAAAATATCAATAAATCTGATGGTTTTTTAAAATATCATTCAAAACAATATATATTTTACGAATCATTGATTTTTAACCTATAGGTATGTTCAATACTTGGAATATGTTGACTCAAACAGGCGTGTACGTATCAAAACCTGCAAATACTGTCATTTTTTAGGACTTCAAGGCATTTTCTTTTATAGAGTGGGTCTGTGCTCCATATTTTTCTCATAGTCTAATTAAGGTCTTTTAGAAAACAAACCAATTTCAATCATCAAAAACGTGGAGAGGTGACCCACTATACATTAAAAATATCATTTTCTATCCCAACAAATGAACGTTTTGAAAAAATAATACAAGTCCGGTAGTTCGTGGCCAAAGTCACACATAATATTTAAAAAGCCCACTTTGTTGTGTCTGAAATGGCTCAGTGGTTAGAGTACCTGGCATAAGCTAACCTTATATATTTTAGGTTTTTATGTTATGGGTTCGATACCACTAAAATTTCCGACAATATTTTTTTTCTTATTTTTTGCTAAATGTATTAAAAACTGACTATAGTTAGAAATTTTGCTTTTGCAAACTTGTATTATAATATATTTGAAAAGATTTAACTGGGGAAAAATAATTTCAAAATTGTATTTCACATCTAAACCGAATGGGCATTTGAGCCATCTTAGTCCCCCATCTTCTTATCTTCCTTACTCCCACACACCTGAAAGGAAAACTGAATTCATTATTTTGTAGACCAGATCTTTTAGTTTTTCACCAAAATTATAGGTTTCACAGTTCTTTTTGAATTAAATGTGGTTGTCATTACAAATTTATAATTTTTCTACTCCAGTATGAAACCTAATTAATTAGATGCATATATGAGACTCCATGACAAGTTTGTGTGTTGGATATATGCTACTCAGGTGACCGTTAAGGCCAATTGGCCTCTTGTCTAATCATTATACTTAATTCATTATTTACATACTAAACATTTAATAGGTTTGTAACGTACTCTATTGGTCCTTTGTGGCGTGTACAAAATTAAATCTTGAGAGAGTGATATATATACATTTAGCATAAAATCATGCAAAAATATGTAAAATGTCTGAATTTGTTAAGGTTTCTCCACCCTTGATGCTTTTATGGTTTAATCAATGTAACTGTTGTTTAAATCTGAAGATCAATATGTACACAATTAAACTGAAATAAAATCTAAATATGTTGCGAATAAATTGTTCATGCTGTATGAGTTAACACAGGTACACTATCAGAACAGTTATACCGACGACTGCTCCCAATCATACATCAAATTTATCCTTTTCTGATTTCATATTTAAAAGCATATCTTTTCTGAAATTAATCACAATCCTTTTTCATGCTTTATTGAGAATTTCAGGCCGCCATTAAAACTTGCAAGTATGTATATTATGACATTTACAGTATATTTTGAATCAATTGTCCAACCTCGAAAATGTAAAGTTTAGCACCTTAAAATGTTTATAACTTTTTAAATAATGATTCAAATACATTCCAAATTGATACATTTGTAATTTATTCTATATCTTATTGTAACATGCAAAGAAAATATTACTTTGCCAGGTTAAAACATGCTGAAATATGGGGTATGTACATTACTGCCTTATACAGATTTTTCGGTTTTTCATTAAAATCTGCAATTTCATCTTTAACAACTATCTAATTTGTTCATTTACAATAATCCTTTAACTTTAAACAGTTTTAGAAATGTGTTGAAATACAAAATGGGCGAATTAATACAAAACACAAAGCTGGATGCGGGGCATGCTATCCAAGTGCAAAATATTCAACAATTGACAACACAATCAAAATTTACATTCAAGGACCTTCAGGCGGGTAGGGCCCGGGCTGCTATTCAAATTAAGTCCACACATAAGTACCGGTGTTGTATAGCAGTTTTTCCCCCATAGTAGCTTCTCCCCCCGGAAAACCTACTATATAGTAGCCTTTCCCCCTGGGGGGAAAAGCTACTGTATAGTAGCTTTTCCCCCATATAAGGGTTTCTCCCTCACGTTTTTGGTTCAGATTTTATAAAAAATATTGATGAAAATCCAGTTAGGATTAAAATAAATGTTTCTACACTCCCAGGTTGCATACATGTACAACTGCATTATATTCATCTATAAAGGCTTAGTTTCGTTTTGCCGATTTATTATTGTTATAGACTATGCTGAAAATTGAACGTGTGTAATGGAATTACATATAAAACTTAATTTAGGTAATTAATTTAAAAAAAAAAATACTTGGTTTTACAATTTATACACTTATATGCATAATTCTGTGTTATGAAATTGTACTAAGTGAGAATGTTTTAAGAATTTTTGATAAATCTCTCAGACTGTCTGTTTGTTTGTGAAAATTTCATCCAGGCTAAACCTCTGTTTTAAAGAGATTTTGTTTCCAATGTTTCAGAGCCCGATTTTTAAAATCCTATTATAATGATTGAATAGTGTTCTATGTTCTAGGGTCCAATGTCTCGTAAACTAGAGATGACCATATCACCATATTTTCATAGTGGCAGTGGTTTACCACTTGTAGATGGCTCTGAAAATTTCAGCCCTCAGGGTAGGGGTCATTGATGTTTCACGGCCCGTTGTTTAAAACCCCATTATAATGATTGAATAGTGTTCTATAAGTGGGGATCCGAATCTCATATTCTAGAGATGACCACTTAACCATTTGTTCACAGTGATAGTGTTATACCACTAGTAGATGACACTGAAAATTTTAGCCCCCATGCAGGGTAGGGGCATTTGTTGTTTTCGAGCCCAAGGTTTGAAATCCAATTATAAAGAAAATGTATTTTTTAGGGCCCCATATCTCAAAAACTAAAGATGACAACATGAACATAGTTTTACGGTCATTTAAAAGTAAAAATATCATTTAAAAATACACAATCGCTCATATATTTCCTTATCAAAATGATTGAAAATTACGATTCTGCTTTACTTTTTTAAGAACTATATATAATATGATTTAAATTTGGCCTCCATAATTCGCAATTTTTTAAAGTGTTTCGGGTACAGTAAAATGTTATGTTATTTTTTAGAAGAGTTGATTTAAAAAATATTTTTTACCTATTCATTTGATTTATTTGCACTCACTTGCAGTATATGACGTCAGATGTGACGCTATTACTACAATTCAATCAAAATCGGTCAAAAATTGACAATTTTCTTATCCGTTTACGAATGGGAAATATAGAGCGCATGCGTGAACAAAGATATTTTTTGTTATTTATTAGTCTTCATAAATCAATAAACTTTTATTCATAAAAGGAGCAATCGAAAATCAAAAATAAATAAACAACCTTAGCCCTTACATGTATACGCCTTTTTTAACTTGTTAGTTGATTAGAAGACCAAGCTTATATTAAAAAAAAAATAAGTCAGCTGATAACAATAGATGTGTTGGTTTTTTTTTGGGGGGGGGGGTTGGTTTATTTTTTTAATTACCCTTGTTTCATTGTTCGAAGAAATAATATGGTACACAAGTAAATCTTTATTGCAAAAATATGAAAAAAATAGTAATATACAATTTTTAGGTAAGTGAATCGTATATCTTGATTTATATGGCATCGTTTTCAAAATTGTATATTTATAAATCACGTTGCAAACTTAAAAGTGGAAAATTAGCAAATAGTGAGTGTAAATATATACATAAGGTTAGTTCAGGCTCAATTTCACAATTTCCAAAGTAACCAGCAAAGATACCGACAATGTTCCGGTTGTGAAGACATTTCATTTTTTTAAACAAAATGTTTACATCATAAAATCTCGCGTTTCGTAAAAATGTGCTAAAAAAATGAACATGCGTAACTTTAAAACAAAATTGTAAACACTAACTTTTCACATGCTTTTAATATATAATCAATTAAAATACCCCTTACCCATGATTTAGAACCCCATCAATCAAAATAAAACTAAAACATTTCAGTTCTCACCATATCATTGCACCCTGTCTCCCGTTTGATATTTAGAAGAAGAAATATATAATTGTTTTTAAGATCGTCAATTCTAACGGTATTAATTTATAATTGATAGCCTTTTGGACGAAGGGTGTAATACATTTCCACTTTTTATTCCCTTCCCCTACAAAATTAAGTCAAGATTGTTCAGTTAGCTCCCTCGGAGAAGCTTATACAGAGATGGTAATACATTGGAAAATTAAAGTTCCAAACCAGCGCATTTTTAATCAAATGTGTTCTTACGTGTTCTTAACGTCGAAGTCGAAACTGTAGATAAGCATCGATTAGATGAAAAAGATTCGAGGTATTCCGAAATTCTTGTAAAATGTGTTCCAAAAAGGTGTAAGAAGAGGTTAAATAAACACATGAATGTTATGGAGACGCTTGCCTTAGTTGATATTTGGGGTTAAAAAACCATGAAATACTATGTATTAATAAATGCCATAATTATCCTTTTTTATGAGAAATTAATATCATATCATTTATTGCAAATTAATGCCACGAATGGTCCACCATATACATGGCCGGAATGTAAAAAAAGGGGGAAAATTCACTATGTAGTAGGTTTTCCGTGGGGGTAATCTGGCTATAAAAAGGGGGAAAGCCCACTATATAGTCAGCTTTCCCTGGGGGAAAAACTGCTATATAGCCATTTTTCCGGGGGGAAGAACTGCTATATAGCCATTTTTCCGGGGGGAAAGATGGCTAGGGGGAAAAGGCACTATATAACACCGGCACAAAGACCAATACTTTTACATAGAGTGGACAGATGGATCTAAAACATGGGAGCCACAAGAATATGTGAGACCAAACTAAGTAGCTCAGTACTTTCAGAAATACATGTCCACAAAGAAGGGACGCCTCAGAAAAAAATAAATGTTGCTTAATCAAAACAAATTTAACAATTTTAACCCCCTTATCCCTAAATAGGTCAGAGAAAGCAGTTTTGCATATATCAGATTTGAGAAAGTATTTATAAGCTTTCGGCAGACTTAAACCAGGTCTATTCAGTTTGAATGGTATCAGGTGAAATGTTATTTAACAGGTGGAAATTATGGTTTCTTATTGTTGTTAATAGTGCGAATATGTGTCTGATCAACACATTCTTTTGACTCTTTTACCATTTATTTTCCTTCTTGTGTCTTGTAGGTTTCTTTCATAGAGGTTTTAATCAACACTTTCTCACAGTCTGTGCTCTGATATGCCTATTATCCCCTGTAACCGTGTTCACCTTTTTTGTAAATTTTCATTCAAATATTGCTTTTATGCTCTTCTGATAAATAAAATACTTTTTAGCTTTTATATCATGGATAGGCAAACGTTTTATTATTTTTAAGTTTTTGGTTAACTTTGAATTTGTCACTTTATTCATAATATTAGAATTGTTTGACCGTGTTACATGTACCTTTAACTTGTTTGCGTACTTGTTTGATACTGATTTATTTTTACTTATGTGTTTTGTTATTGTTTTATTAAACTGATTTGTTAATTGAAACATTTATACAAAGTTTCTTCATTTTAATTTTTCATGTCTCTTTTTATAAAATTGAACTTACCGCGCTGATATTGTTAAACCTGTAGTGAACTCTTCTATGTAATAGAGAAGTATTTTGTATCGTCATTTGGATCAGATTTATTATATAATTAGTAGGATCGACTAAAAGCCCCACTTTGGGCGGCACGGGACAGTTTTTTTTATACAATTCATTGTAGCCAAGGGATGCATGTCTTCGGAACTCTGTAACTAGAATTTCCTCAGTTCCCATTCGGCACAAATCACTTTAATTCACTTTTTATAAGGCCAATCACCAATTACCGAAGTAAATTACTAGTCAAAACCTGTAAAATTCTCTACATACTGGTTTTTATGAGATTTTGACCCTTGCATATTTTTAGACCCACCTCCCCAGCTAATTCCCTGCATAGGGTTGACCTTCCGTACCGCATGTATGTTGCACTATCACATGTCAGAAACTAACCGGTGTATAGTTTACAATGTCCCATCCACCTGCTTTTCGTGTTATTTTACCTCCCGTCATTAACTTGCAATTTCACTGTGTAAAGTCAACACATCAGTCATAGCCGCAAGTTTCGCATTTCTTCTGAATCTCGTGTACCTAACATATGGGGCCTACATATTGCATATCAATTTCAATAAGAGACACCCCTCTACCTAATGATAATCGATCATTAAAAATCATTTCATGAATTTTAGCAACACTCATAAGCCTTCAAGTACAGCGACATTCCAAATTTACAATTGTACTTTATCCGAAACTGTCCTTTGCTACCTTGGCATACTCGCCGTCAGCTATTTTTATTACCCCCCGCAAGGTGTGGGGGGTAGTTAATAATCACCTTGTCTGTCCGTCTGTTCGTCCGTCCGTCTGTTCGTCCGTCTGTCTGTGCAATCGTGTCCAGTCCATATCTTTCTTATGGAGAAACATTGGAAATTCTTACTTCACACAAAGATTGCTTATGACCTAAAGGTGTGTCGTGACCTTGACACAAGGTCATTCGGGCAAGGTCAAGGTCACTGGCAGAAAAAGTGCAAAATTCGTGGTCGGTCCACATCTTTTTTATGGGGAAACATTGGAAGTTTTTACTTCACACAAAGATTGCTTATGACCTAAAGGTGAGTCGTGACCTTGACGCAAGGTCATTCGGGCAAGGTCACTGGCAGAAAAAGTGCAAAATTCGTGTCCGGTCCATATCTTCCTTATTGAGAAGCATTGAATGCTCTTACTTCACACAAATACTGCTTATGACCAAAGGGTGTGTCATGACTTTGACCCAAGGTCAGTTGAGGAAGTTCAATGTCATTGTTTCAAAAAAGCTAAATTCTGTCTGTTTCATGTCTTGTATTAATGAAAATATTAGAAGCTAAAATTTAACACAAAACTTGCTTGTCTCAGGCCACATAAAACTACTTTTAGATTCTCATTTTCGTTTCTCTGAAAATGGCCTTCCCCGATGAATATTTTTTTGGAAAAAAAAATGTGTGGACAAAAATTTAAGAAAATATCGGGCTCAGTATACCAATAATTCAAAATGTTTAAGTATTAAACGCTGCTTGACATGTGGATTTCATTTGATTCGAGTCATGGTTGTTAACGGAAGGATGCAAATTTCCTCATGTATTAACAGTTAACTTAAATATAATGGAATTAAACGATAGAAATTAGTTTGTTTACTCCTATTAGCATTAACAGTTTTCAAAAATAGAACAGTTGTTATTTATAGAAAATGGACAGTGAAATAGATTCATCCAATATTTTCTATAATAGCAAAAATACACGCATTATGATTTTTTTTTCTTAGCGGGGTTATCATTGTGAGCTTGCTCACAGTATTTCTAGTTAGCTTAAGATTATTCGAAACATTGAGCGAAGGTTATTATGGTAAATTTGCACTTTAGAGTTTTAATTGTTACTAATGGTTAGTGTAGGTAGAATGTCAGTACCTGGATATTCTGCGGATGCATCCTGGGTCATTTCATATTTATTATTTTTTTTTTTTGGGAGGGGGGGTCTACTAGACATGGGGCAATCACTGCCCGTGTCACCTCGTCTAAATGCTCCCTGTTCAGCGCTGCTTGTTGATTTTGGTTTGACACGCTTCCCTATTTTGGTTGGGTAAGGTGGATAAATCCACCAGATTCATATATCGTATTACAGACAGATTAAATCCATAAAAATTAAGCTTTAGATTGTTATCGGCGATTGAAAAGTATGAGGAAATGACATTTTTAAAATTAGAATTCATCGCAGCAAAACAAATTTACACAAAAAGACGGTATAAATATAACATTACAAATACCTCTTGAATTTTTTGAGGGATGACTGATGCAAGAATAGAATGACGTCACAGGTTTGGGTTATATATATATAATAATGGGTCGTACCAAGCGAAGCGGTTTATGAAAAAGCGTAAACTGTCCCAATCTATTTTATAACGTATAAATCAAATATTGAATTCATTGCTTATAATTTAATGTTTGGTAAATAAATCATCTCAACCAATTCATAGAACACGTAAGCTACAACTATTTTGAGTAGTTGCATAGACAGGGTATCTGTAAAGTGCGAAACGAAATAGAAACGAAACGAAGTGAAATGAAACGAAATGAAATACACCGAAACGAAACGAAATATGCCGAAAGGAAACAAAACGAAACGAAACAAAACGAAATCGAGCAAAATGAAATATATATATAACCATTATGATTTAAAATATATATTTTATAAAGTATATTTTAAAAGTAACAAGTCTCTTTTGAAAAACGGTGAAAGTAAAACGCGCGCATTCGCATTTGTAAATTGTAAATATGGATTACACTTTTGAATAGATAATGCCTATTTTAGTGCAACTCAACACTTTAGACTGTTTCTATATATTTTACCCAAATTATCAATTTCTGATTCCCTAATTTTATCCATTTGTATGTATACTTCTAAACACAAAATCGGATTTTACTGGTGATTCCTGCTCTGCGTTTGTCCGACATCAAACTATGTAATTATAGATCATATTAGTAAAACGTACGTGATTAAGAAGGGGCGAAGCGAGTGTGACCCCTTCCTAATCAGTTATTTATAAATTGCGTAAATTCTAATCTAATGATTATATGATCTAACTTATTTAGAACATAAACCACTTTCATTGGCTGATTAAAAGTTCTGAGCCAATCAAATATTATCCCTCTTTTGTTTAAAGCCCTCTAAGCTGTCAATCGGGTACCGCCAAATGCGACGTCGCTGTGAACTTTGCGAAATTTTAAACAATTTAAAAACATTTCTTATAGCAAGAATATTTAGCGACTGCTGATTGATGCACAAGTGGGTTATGTTCTAAATCAGATTACGCAGTTTCAAGGCACATACCATTGTTTTTTAAAGTGGGAGGGGGGCAGAGAGATTTTAAATATCTCGACAAGCAAAGATAAAATGAGAAATGGCACCGGGGGCGGGGGGGGGCACACCACCGGCCCCTCTGATGCTAAGTGCCTGCTTTCATTAACAGTAAATTAAGTAATTAAGTAAATTATCATGCATGTAGTTTTTTAACTATGTAAAATTTATATGAAGTAAATAATCCATACACATAATATTATATAAATATATACATACCTTTAATGATTTCAACAATATTCTGGTAGTTTTGTTTCGTTTCGTTTTAATTTCATTTCGTTCGTTTCTATTTCGCTTCGCACTTAACAGGTACCCTGCATAGACGCTTATCTCTTTTGAAACGGTAAACATGTATCATGGTTGTAACAGACAATACAATATATAAAGAATATGATTCTCTTTATTATCTTAATGTATGTTTGACAGTCAGTGATGCTAATTAATGCATGCATTTGAAAAGACGTCGATCTTGGCCTACTTGTAATGACAATCTTGCTAATTTTTTATTAAGGCCAGCATTTTTTTATTTTTAGGTTTACAAACCCGCCGCTCGGTTTTCTGAGTTTTTAGAAAAAAAATAAAATTACAAAAAAGATCTTTTTTTTCTCCCCGACACCAAATTTTTTCTAGTAGGAAAAGTGTATCGTCATTGTTATCACAGAGGCATAAAATCTGCTCTTTTTGTGTCATGATAGCCTAAAAATTTCTTACGCATCTTTTTCTCGTGCTACATTCTTCGGAGAAGCTTCTACAAACACTCTGCTGTAAGTTTCATACTTTGAAGTTTTACCGACAGTGTTGACCAGTGGCTAGACGAGATAGTCACACCTCACTGAACATGGCTTCGATAGTTACCTGTGCAGCTGTTTTCAAGTACATCACTGTAAAATGATTCCCTTTCTTTTTGTGTTGAATTGGCATATGTATTCATTGGCTTTTAAAAAAAAAAATTTTACAGAGAGAAAGAGAGAGAGAGAGAGACAGAGAGAGAGAGAGAGAGAGAGATTAGAGATATTCTGCAGTAACTATTCTCATGAACACATCTTAAAGTGACCTGCCTAGTGAATTAAAAAAAAAATCATATTATTGTTTGTGCATTTTCCGTTATTTTCAATTAAAATATACCATTACATAATTAATTGCATAGTTGTACTTTGTACATGGAAATTCAACAGGATAAAATACATGCACACATATAGTTGCAGTGATTTCATAGAGTCTGTTCACATTCACAATGTTATGTTTGAGTTTTCTCACATATAAACACCCAAACCAATTTTGTAAAAAAAAAAATGTGAGAGATCAATGAAGTTGAATATTTTTTAACTGCAGAAAACATGAAAGTAATGAATATTTTGTATATTAATAATTATATACTAGTATCATACAGGAGAAAACATTATTACTTTATGTACATAAAATTTAGGTTGTTTTTTTTAAATGAAATGTTGACATGTCCGACAATAGTTTGACTGGTAACTTTGAATCTTGGGCTAGTAACTTTGTGGCCAAATTTTGTAATTGCACACCCCTGACATTGCTATATGTACATGTAATATCAAAGCTGTATGTCTAATATTCTATTGTACTATTTCAGAGATATGTTACACAGATGACATACTTTTCACATGCTACACTTGATGCAGTTACACACCACTATCATGAAGTTGTCATTCATTATATTAATATTAGAATAAAGATGATGTCATAAAAGTTTTTTTTTCTCCTACAGAACTTTACAATTTTGTGGTTCGTAAACCTAAAAGTAAAAAAATTGTAGGTCAAAAGAGATTTTTTTTTTTTTTATTTCCTCCTCCTACGGAACTTTATCATTTTGTGGTTCGTAAACCTAAAAATAAAAAAATGCTGGCCTAGTGTAGCACGAACTGGCCTCAGAAATGTAATGTTATCAATAACAACCAGTGGTTGTACGTGCCAATACGATACAAAGGGGAAGGATTTATAAACAATGCATACTTATCTGATAGTATTTCCTTTGTTAGTATTAATTATGAAATAAAAAAATATATATATTGTCTCATATGTTTAAAAACTAATGGAATTTTGAAATGATTTTGATAATCCGTGCTTTATTTCATGCTTTAAATTACACTTGATTATAAATCATTTTCTTTAATGTTTCATCATTATATTCACCTTCGTTTATAACAATCAGTAATTCTTGCACCCTTAATGAGTTAGTACTTATATTACATTTATATAGGTATGAATCTCGAAGTTATATAAGAAAGATAAATTATTTAAAAAGTGCCCTTTGATAATAATAGAGTGAAAATAGTACAACAATATTGTGTATTAAGTATTATTTTATGACCTGGCATCAACAGGCTCATCACTAGACACTATATTTAAATTACACGTTTCTCCATGAGAAAAAAAACACCAACAATTATACATGTACGCTCATGTACATGTACTTTAACAAATCTGTATAGAATTTCCATAATGATACTGTTGTGATATAATAATAGAAGTGACAATGTGGTCGCTTACACACGGTATACTAGTAACACTTGCTTTACCTGATGGGCGTGGTCGTATTGACACGAGGGAGCGTAGATGTGGTCATAATGACATGAGGATGAGCTATGCTTTTTTAAACTCTATCTAATGAACATGAGCGATTATAATAATTCCAGAGTGTGGAATTTGTGAGTGGTGGACAACGAAGACAGTGCAAAAAAATCTTCAGGTATGATTGTTTATTACAAACCAAATACACCCGACATTGTTTTGTTCAAGATCTTTACGTTTGCAAGCACGATCACCTGAGTGGGCTAATTGTATTCAGCGCATCGGCGCGCCCGCGCGTTCATCTCATCTCTTTTCTTTCAAGTAAAATCTTTCCGTAGTAAAACACTCAAATAACGTCAATTTTTCTTTATTTTAAAGCATAATCGCTTACATTAATATCAAGCCCGAAATCAATTACCTTGTGAAACAGTTTTGATTCAGCTGAAATATAGGAGCTTTAACGGTAGGCGGTAGAGCTTTGATTTATTGCATTTGTATTTCATTTGTAATTTGAGATTTGACCTTGGATTGTGTCTCTTTTGTAATAACTTTGAGCGGTTAGAGCTTTAGGTTTTATTTCCTTTGGACATCACGTAACTATATTTTTAATCTTTAACATGACATTGATCCTGGAGTCTAGTCTTCTCTTTGAGACTTCATGGACATCATAACCATGAATTAAGTTTCTTCCCCACATGTGTGGGAATAAAGAAGATTTTCTAAGATTTGATACATTTTCACCATATGGCTACACTGTCTCCGCCCCAGGGCCTAAACCCCTGCCCAAGGGGTACTGAATTTAGGTATTTGAGTAGAAGACTTTATGGACATCATAAATATGCATTTAGTTTTTAAAATATATATGGGAGTAGAGAAGAATATTTTATAAGATCTAATACATTTTTACCATATGGCCATACTGGCCCCACCCTAGATTCTGACTCAGGGGCCATGAATTTCAAAATTTTGGTAGAGGGTTTCATGGAATCATAACCGTACATTCAGTTTTTTCCTCACATGTGTGGGAGTAGAGTTGAAAATTTGGCTTTCTTTGCATATTTGGCCCTGCTGGTGGTGCTCTGGGGGTGGTAAAGCAATGAATGTCAAAATTTAGATTCTTTTTACCATAGAAATGGTTCGCAATTAAAGTGGTAACAATTGGCCTTTTAATTTTTATGAAGAAGTTAAAAATGTAAAATTGTTAACGCACGATGACGATTACATTAGGTCACCCGTGTTTCGCTTACTCTGTAGACAAAGAAAAGCAAAGTAGTGTGACGCCATACTGTAGATTGTCGGTAAATGAGGGTAGATCTAACTGCGTACGTTTCAAATGAGATTTGTTCTATCATTTACAATAGAACAGACAATATTCTTTGTGTACGGCCACATGGTTAACCGTTTTCCATAATGGTGAACATGTATTGTATGAAAACTGTAAGAAGGTTAATTATACTTTTTTCCTATCTAATTGTATCTTCAATTATTTTGTTCTTTTTAAAATTGTTGTTTGTTTTGTGTATCTTGTTTGTTTTGTGTATCTTTGGACTACTCTAGATTAGAATGGTACATCTGGAATTATGCATGATCGAAAAATGTAGCAGAAAAATCCCAATAAGCTATGAAAAGATATACTAGTAAACGATTTGAGTAAAAATTAAAATATATTAAAATTAGAATACCTATTGGATATAAAAATACTATCATGTCGCTTAATTGTCGTCGAAACTACTTTTTTACAAAGTAAAATAACGTTCTACATGACAACAAATTAATCTAAATGTAAAACGTTTTCATATTCTCAATTTGCATTGCAATCAAAATTATTGAGCCAAGTATTGAGCTAATGTAACAGTTTTGATTTCAATTTTAACAGCGAACCAAATTTGTTGACCATTAGGTCCCTACCAACATGAACAATCTCAAATTAGTGTAAAAATCATTAAGGTAGGTACGACGTAGCATTATGAAAAATAACCCCAATAAATTAAGTCAAATAGACCCCAAAAAATGTGCAATTTTAGATAATATATATCACTGATTAAAAAAGGCAATAACGAACTGTCAACCACCAAGTTAACTTAGACCACACGCTATAATGGTATCCAACCAAAATAAAACAAACAATATAACAAAACAATCAAATAGGCATTTTGTGAAGTTGTGTATACCATCAGACATTAAAAATAATTTTCTTGCATAAAGTAGGACGATTTTCTAAAATTTCGACATTGGTTCTACTGAGTCTTTTTTTTTTGTTTGCGTGTTTTTTGTTTGTTTTATATTGTTGTTACTCTGTTCCGTCCGTCCGTCTGTCACGTTTTACTTTCTCAAACTGCTCTTACATCTTATAAACCAGCAAACTAAACTCTAAGAGTTTGATTTGGTGTGTCATGTTGTTTTGTAAAAAGGTTTCAAAAATTCTCTGGTAGTCCTGGGGGTCAAATAATTGGTAAATAATGACGTTTTTTTTCACAGAAAACCTTCTTCCTCGAACTCCTCCTACGTTTTCAACAGTAGACAAATCATCTCTTGGAATATGCTTTAGGGTATCCTATAGATGCGCAATAAGGTTTCGGAATTTTCAATTTTGTCCTGTGGGTCATTAAATGGCTGAAAAATGACGGTGTTTTTTTTTTTTTACAAAAAAAAAAAATGGTTTCAAAAACGTCATTTTTTTTTGGCAGTAGCCAGATGATCTTCTAAAATGTGATTGGGGGTGTCATATTTAAGTGTGATCAGGTTCCAGAATTTTTTTTTTAATTAAGGGAATCAGTTTGCAACAAAAAAATGACGTTTTTTTGCAAAAAAAAGTATGGTTTCCAGAACTCCTCTTACAATTTTTAGAGTAGCTACGTCATCTCTTGGGATATGATTGGGGCTGTCCTATAGATGTCCAATAAGGTTTTGAAATTTTTTTATTTCATCCAGGGAGTCAAATAGTAGCAGAAAATTGACGTTTATCGCTCAAAAAATAAAATCAAACCATAGATCCCAGAACTCCTCTTATGATTTAATGGATAGACAAATTATATCTGGGGATATGATAGGGACTGTTCTATAGATGTGCAGTAAGGTTTTGATAAATTAAATTTCTTCCAGGGAGTCAAATAGTAGTAGAAAATTGACGTTTATCACTCCAAAAAAAAAAACATAGATCCTACAACCCCTCATGATTTAATGGATAGACATATCATATCTTGGGATAAGACAGGAACTGTTCCATAGATGTGCATAACGGTTTTGAAAAATTAAATTTAACCCTGAGGCCCATAACCTACATACCGTTTGATGCCCTTTAATGATCAAGAAAATATATGGTTAAGGGGTGGGGATCTCAACCGTTTTTGAGATATTCGTGCACTTCCTGTTCGAGGTCGGTCACGAACACCCCTTGGGCCCATGACCTACATACAGTTTGATGCCCCTTGACACAAGGAACAAAAATATATATGGTTTAAGGGTGGGGATCTTAACTGTTTTGAAGATATTAAGGGACTTGCTGTTCGAGGGGGGTCAGGACCACCCACAGGGCCCATGACCGACATAACATTTGATGCCCCTTGACATCAGAAACAAGAATGTATATGGTTTTGTGGTCATGATTATAACAGTTTCTGAGATATATTGTAATTTCTAATTCCTCCTGGGTGGGGATGACCCCAGGTGTCAGATCTAATAAACCCTATATATTGCCAGTAACAGTCAATATATGACTATGAGAACCATATATTATTATCTTTGTCCGTTTTCAAGTTACCATATATGCATTTACAATAGAGTCTACGATTCTTCCTACAAGGTTTAATGTTAGATCCTTTTGACCCCCCTCCTAGAAAAGTGGTTGTGTAACCCAAAATGGGAAACATCAAACCAGGGTGCACAACTAGATATATCGTATCCTAGAGTTTTGTACAATTCTGTTCAGCCATCTTTGAGAAAGAAGTTCAGAGCGGGAAAGAAGACGAAGAATAATAATGCATGTAATAAGAACCGTACAAAAACAATAAGTCTCCAAATTTCATTCGGAAGACTTGATAATAACGATTAAATAGAGATAGGATCATCGAACATCAATAATTTTAAAATAATTGACAATTTTTGATTCTAAGGGGGTCAGGATGACCCCTTAGGGTCATGACTTACATGCCATAATGAACTGATGCGCCATGACCTAAGGAGGAATAATATCTTTGGATTAAGGTTCTGAATGGTTTTTTGATACTTGATAATTTCAGGAAGAGCACTTGGGATCATGACCTACATACCATCTGAAATGCCTTGAACAAAGAAACAATAATATATGTTCATAATATACGATTCAATTTAAGAACCCAGATATAAATCAATAATCTATGTTTTGTAATATGCTTCCTATGTATATATACATAAATTAGTTTGTGTTTTGGTCTTCAATTCATGTTCATGACTGTATAATGGCTTAGTCTTATTTTAAATTACATTAAAATATTGTCAAATATATGACTTGATTGCTTTTTCTCTCCTTATGCACATTAACATTTTGGAAATTGCTTAATTCATTTTTTAAGATTTAGAAACAAAATGTTATATGCATGTGAATTTGCCTATTTGGGGCAATTGTAAAGTCTACTTAACAAAGCAGTGTCATCATTAGGCTAGGAATTGCCCACATGGATTAAACTAGCATGCCAGGGTGTCTCCAAGGGGGCATAACTTATATACAACTTGATGCGCAATGACACAAAGGGCAAGAATAAATTATGTTTAGGGATGAGGATCTCAGAAGTTAACAAAATATACAGTGTATCATCATTTTCTATTACATAAAAAGGGGGGGGGGGGGTTAAAGACAACACCTGGGGGTCATGTACTTAACACCATTTGATGTATTCATAATGACATTAGAAGATATTTTGTATTTTCCTGTTTCATGGGGTCAGAACAGTCTCCTAAGGTCATGGCCTACATTTTATTTGATGCATTATAATCATTAAGAAAGAAATACTCCTTCCTTCCTATTATAGCTCATAAAAATGATAAGTCTCTACACTTACTTACATGTAATACACAAATTTAATTTAAAAAAATGTTTATACAGGGTCAATATGGGGTCAACACAATAGTTTAAGTCTGACAAAAAATGCGATATGATAGGTAACGATGATAACCTTATTTAAATATTAAAAGATGATGATACAGTATGCTGTAAAAGGGAGATCACTTATTTAGAAAGTGAAAGTAATACTTATGTATGCTGGCGTCTCATTATATTGTGCTACTACATGTGTTATGCTTACCCATATTGGTCAACATCATTATGATAATCCAATTAAAGCACAATAATGAATTCCTTTAGCTGATCATCAAAAAAAGGAATGTTTATGCATGTTATCTAATCCTTTTCTGCATATGGAAAACACATGTACATGTACATCTATACGTGAAACCAATCTAATCGAAGAGCTGGGTAAAAGTAGTACCAGCTAATGAGACCTGCAGACCTGTGTTGTGTACGTATCAGTTATTTGTAAAATGCATGTATTTTTATGACATATTCTTCAAAACCCCTTCCACTATTTTATTATGTAAATAACAGCTTTATGGTGAAGGACACCTGCATATTGTGATGTATACTTCCTGTTGAAATAGGCCTAAACAATAAAGTATAAATATATTTACCGCCAAAATAATGTTACCTAACATTGAAGCGCAATGGGTTAGAGCGTTTACATGTCTGTAAGAGCATTGGGGTCCAAGGTGTATTTTTGGTAATTTTACTATTGAACAGATATAAATGAATTGTCATGGCTGGGGAGGGGGAGGGGTCTCTCACTCCCACCCTTCTCTAAATCTGTGCACACGATGATGTACATGTAGGCACACAGAAGCAAATCTAAAGCCGGCAACCGCCACGGGGAGGGGGCATTATTTAATTTTTAATTTTGTTTGTAATAATTATATAGACCATTATACTTTCTTTGACATGAAATGTTTAGATTATTGATTAACTGAAAACTCACTGCAAACAGTTTAACCCCAAATTGCACATAAAGTGCTGCTCATGTGTATTATCATATGGGAAGGGATCTCATCCTTAAGTTATAAAAATTATACTTTTTAAATGTATTACCGGACTAATATGCATGTGGCCTTCATTTTTAATTAAACTGATACAAAACAATGTTAGTTAGGGACAAACACTTGGTGCGGGTATTACTGTCTAATGACAGCATCTAGTTTTGTTTGTTTTGTTTTTTGTTTGTTTTGTTTTTGTTTTTGTTTTTTGCAACCTTATACTAAGAAGCGAATGAGACCACGTAATAAAATCTATAGAATTAAAAAAAAATACATTTTACCACTCTACGAGAGGGCGTTAAATGGTCAAAGTGTACAACTGTAATTTATGCTAAAGTTTGAAAAGGCATTTGAAATTTAAGCATACATGTAGTATACCAGAGTTAGAAATGTCACAACAACAACAACAACAACGACTGGTATATCAGCAACATCATCAGTTATCTTTGCCAGTGCCACAACAACAATACTTTGTTATTAAACATCCATTTACAAAATCTGTTGGTAATGGCCATCAATCAAAATCTGCACTTTAATTAAGGCTCGGTCCAGGGACGAAATTGTCACTATATGGTCTTTATAACCATGTGGACAGACAACAAATCATGACTTTGGCTCGACCGATATATTCCAACAATCCCCAGCATTGAATGGGACTTTTAAAGAAGCCACATCTAAGCCTCACGGATATCTACTTATCAACCTGAAGTCGATCACGCCCGAGCACTTTCGTCTGCGGACAGACGTCTAGGCTCCTATAAAATCAAATATTGATTTATATCCGCTGTTTTGTTTGATTTTTGTAGTGTATTAGCCCTGATATATGTGATTTGGAAGCTAGGGCTATATCGCCCTCAGGGCGACATTTCTCTGTCTCAGCTCGTCGTCAAGGGGATGAACTGACTTCAAATTTAAAATCTTACCTCATCAGCTGTGTTTTTATTAAGACCAGTTTGTGAAATAACAAAAAAATACAAACAGAGAACATAAGTCAATAAATTGTATTTCGGAATCTTTATCTTTAATGCAATGTTTTTATTTAAAGAATTTAAAAAGATTATATATTTTTGAGCTAAAAATATCTGAAACCGACTTTAAAAAATCATATCTAACCTGCTCTTGCGATTCTGCATCTGATTACATGTATCTTGAATTATTGAATGAAATTTCAATTTTTTCAATTTTTTTTATTCCCATTTAAATCGTTTTAAAATGACCTCAGACTAATTTTAAAAAAATGGTTTTTAAATTGCGCTTGCAATTCTGCGTATGATTTCATATTTCTCGAATTTATTGGATGAAATTTACATTTTTCCAAAAATTTTAAACTCATTTAAATTGTGTAAAAATGACCTTAGACATATTCTCAAACACGATTTCTAAGTTGCACTTGTAATTCTGCGTCTGACAATAGCTAAAATTTTTCAACAATGACCTCAGACGAATTCCAAAACATGATATTTAAGTTGCGTTTGCAATTCTGATTCTGATGGCATCTTTCTACAATTGATTATATGAAATTTGAATTTAAAAAAAATTAAACTCATTTATATTGTGTTAAAAGGACTTCAGACTTATTTTAAAACATGATATTTAAGTTGCGCTTGAAATTCTGCGCTGATGACATTTATCTTGAATTGATTAGATGAAATTTAATTTTTTTTTTAAATTCTACACTCATTTTAATCGTGTTAAAATCACCTCAGACGAATTCCAAAACATGATACCAAAGTTGCACTTGCAATTCTGCTTCGTTTTGGCTCTTATCCTTTTTTTTTTCTTACCGATTTTGTGCAGGCGATTTCTCGGATATGGCCTGCCTAATTTCAGTCAAATTTTCAAAGGTAATGCCTCGTCATCTGAAGTTTGTACCACCGAGACAGTTTTTCAGAACTCACTTCCGGTCCATAAAAATAAGGATTTTGCATATTATTGCATCGTCGAGAGAAGTAATATTAATTTCTGTAAATAACTATAAAATATTTTATTTACTTTACATAGTGGTGTCTCTATGAAACAGCACCATCTGGGTAAAATTTAGATGTTCGCTTTTGCATAAATTTTCACGCTGATCTTTTTTTTTTAGCTGATTTTATATTATTTTTAATGGCCAAGTCTACTCGTATCATTAAATAATATCAGAGGACACACATTTCCCTATAGAAGAGTTCAGAGATGCCATCAATTTTGACTAATTATTAACTTTTGTCAGCATGTAACAATTCTAAACTTGCACATAGTCTTCAAAAATTTAGAAAGATTTAAATAAAGAAGTTATCTTAAAGAAAAGGTAACGTGTTTTGTAGGCGGGTTCGGTTTAAGAAAAAATACAATTCCTGACATGAATCATGAGTACATACTGTTTATAAAAATGCTTGCTACCCTTTGATTTAACTCGCCATTAAACATCTGATTTTTAAAAGAATTTTTGAGACGATTACACAAACTGTGTTCGACAAATAGTTTTCTTCCTTTCTTTTTTCAAAAGACGTTTTATATACAGGTTTTCAATCCCAACATGTTTTTAAACCAAAAGCAGAACTGAAAGTTTAGTCTTTATAATCGTTCGACACCATATCACATATATTTTCAAACCGCAGCAACAACGGAAGACCTACTCGTGGCTTTGCAACGAGCTCTGCTCTAGTTTCTTTTATTTTTATTGTTTACTATGCTTAAGAAATGCATTTTTAATGATCGACCATAATTTGAGGGTCAGTAGTAGAGTTCTATGCAAGATATGGAACTTACAAACCTTTCTTTTGTAAACAAGTTTTATATACAGGTAGAAGTTCTTTTTTCAAGCTGATTTTTAAAAATTACTTATTCGTTTTGACCATTGTTACAACGCACTTTGAAAAATTACGCACTTTGAAAAAAATTTTCAAAGTGCGTTAATTTTGGGACTAGGTCAACGCACTTTGAAAAAAAATACTTTTTTTTCAAAGTGCGTTGATATCGTCGATATTAACGCACTTTGAAAAAAAAGGTTCATGGTTTAGTGTAAATAGTTGATAGTTTTATATACACGTAAAATAAATTATTGTTTTAACTTTGTTTAGCTTAATGTGATATATTTAATAAAAAAGAACTCGTTGCATTCTCAAGTAACTTGATAAACTGTTTCTAGATGAGAATTTTTGTCTTTTCTCATAAGACAATAATTATCACAGAAAAAAAAATTCGGGAGGTTTGAATTATCCAATATGACATAAACTTCATCGCCTAGCAATTGCATTTCCTTTTTTTTTGAGTATGCAGCAAATTTACCTTTTATCTAGTATGTTGGGCTATGCCCTAACAAATATGATTTATATATATGAATAATGGAGATCGATGTATAATAAATTTCAACTAGCTTATTACAAATATGATGTGAAAAAAGAATACCTTAGTTATGTTTATCAAAACCAATATGATCTTTTAGAAGATCAGTGCGAGAAAATTAACCCACATCCTAATGCTTGTTTTTAATTTTATAATAATTTAATGTTCGTTAATGTTAATATCCTTTTATTGAAGTGATTTATTTGATTAGAATACGAAAAGAGGGTTACAGTAACTGTTGAAACACATAGATTCTTTAACATACCAATGGAGAAATTATTGTTCGACCAGCACGTTTTTTCAATAACACTGCATGTACTTATACAGAGCATATTTCTTTTTCCGATCTTAAATGTTTACCCAAAGTTGCTGAATATCATATGTTTTGGAAGGAAAAATGAGGGGTAGGTGACCTTCATCCTGTAATCAATTAAATGATGCACTGGTATTTGACCTGTATCTTTGGTTTACCCCCACCCCCATCCTCGTTCTAAAAACGTTAAGTTAGATTCACGAGTGTTAACAAATCATCATAAAATAAAAAAAATTAGAAATTCAGTTCCAGAATTTGTGATATAAAATATTTTTTCAAAGTGCGTTAAGAGTGTCGATACTAAAATATGTTGATGTACCTTCATAACGCACTTTGAAATTTTTTTTCAAAGTGGGTTAACTTGGTCCAAAATTTAACGCACTTTGAAAAAAATTTTCAAAGTGCGTTGATTTTGTCCAAAATTTAACGCACTTTGAAAATATTTTTCAAAGTGCGTAATTTTTTCAAAGTGCGTTGCCACAGACCATAAATATACAGTTCCTAGCGTTTGTCACATTCATTTCAGGTGTATAGGAATTTTGAATATGTCAACAAAATCATAGTCTGAGAATTGTTTATATAACAAAGAATTGAAAGCTCTGTGTCTGACTAATATCTCGACAACTGAAACTCCAATTTTGATTTACTATCTAAAATACTCAGTAAACTGAATCAGTGTAACATATATAACGAAAGATCTAAGGGCAACACAGCTCACCTAAGGAACAATCAGCTTAATTGAATAATAGTAAAAATACAATCTATCTGGAAAATGTAGTATAATACATGTCGATTCTGACAGTATAAATAAAAAGTTTTTTTTCCCTGGATATTTTTTAAGTTTATTATTAATGTCTTCCGTTTTTAACGGAAGACCTTGTACTGATTCTGTTGATAATTCTTTTTATTCTTTTTTTTCTTCTGGACGTTTTTTTAAACTCAAATATTTCGCCTCTTTGTTCTCCTATTACATTCAAATTTTCAGGATATATTGCAAATTACAATTTCTCAACATCAAATAAAAAATCATCAAAATCAACACTTCCAGTACCGAGTTATTCCCCCTTTTTGAAAAAAAAATTATCGGCATTCCTGTTCAAACAAAGGCTCTGAAACCGCCAATTGCATGTGTTACAAAGTCAAAAAATCTTGAAAATAGATACTTTGAACGTTGTCCTCTGAGTTTTGTTTTTACAATTATCTCCCTTTAAAATTAGTTTGAATTTTGTCCTTCAAAAATTCTGACTTTTGGTTTTTTTTTGTCTCGTAGCTCTTTAGTTTAAAAGTTTCTCTGAACACACACAGAACAAAATATGTTTAAAATATCAAGGACGTTCACAAGACACCACTGAAAAGGGGCTGGCTCCTTTAATTAGGGACCTAGAGCCCTTTAAAGTCTTCGCTTATTAAAAAATGGTTAATATTTTGCTATAGCTGTCGATAGAAAAGTTGTTTATTATGGTGTTATCAATGTCGTTACAAAATTATTTTGTACCGGTATTGCATAATATGAGTGTAAAAAGCTTGTCTTGTTATCATGTACCTGTTTTCATTTGGCAAGTAAGCGAACAGTCTTCGTGCATATAAGGGACATAAATTAACAGCTGAAAGTGTACCAGCATATACGGGATGCTTTAATTCATTAGAAAAAGTTTCTTAAAAGTATACTTGTACATGTTTTTCATACAGCCTTTTTGGGAGTCACCTCTGTTTAGGTCTTTAAGAAAAACGAAAACGAGAAAATGTAAACGTTCTTTTTCTTTTCTAGTGAGATACATAAACTGGATTAAAAAAAATTACTTCCATGAAATAGATTTGAGTCAATTTACTGCAAGCATTTCAAATCGACCTAAATTCTTAGTTGTATGCGTCATTGCGTAACCCATCCCTCGCCCGCGGCCGAGAAAATCGGTCGCCATGGTCGCGGCTGGACTACCTAGCGGTCAGGGATTATCTAACACACAATGGTCGCGTCTGTAATATGAGATTTTATTTAGCCGCAAACACAAGAATTGTTTTTTATATCGATTACACATTAAAGCTTACTCTTCTTGAATTAAACGATAGAGTGTCAATTAAGAAATCGTTCTGTTTATTCATAAAAGCAATGTCATTCTCAAAACGAAGCAGTATCAGACAGATAAATCAACTGTGGGATTTAAGATAAGAAAACAACTTATATTAATTAGAGTTTAGTCATCATACTGCACACATTTTAAATCTTCCTGGGTTCTGAGCTCTATATGTGTATTGTACCTTTCCGTAAGTTATCCCTTATCCGCGACCGAGGAGATCGGTTGCGGCTGCACTACCTATAGAGGTCAGCAGTTATCTAATAACAAGATATACTTGTCTGAGTTTATATACATGAACTGTTTTAATTTTATGTTCTAAAAAATTGTTCATCTTTTAATTTATTCAATTAAACATTAGAATACAAAATTAAGAAGTCGTTTTGAAAATTGATAAAAGCTATATATTCCAAATCAAAAACATCGTCAGACATAAATCAATAGTGAATTTGTAAGTCTAAAATGTTCTAACAACTACACTGATAATGTTTTAGATAAACAACGAGAGACAACAAAGATTAAACCTTAAAATGATGATCACCCCTCGCACATAGACGAGGAGATCCCGCGTGAGTAGACAAGTGATCTGCGGTAGCTTAAATTCGTGTTCTTTTGTACGATCCTAACTATTTGTTTATTTGAGATTTTGACCGGTACATGTAAGATTGACTTGTGTTTCAACTTAAGATTGAAGATCTACTCGTTGCTTTGCAACGAGCTGGGCTCTAGTTATTAGTTCCTTTTCTAACAGTATGATTTTATAGTCATATCACATATTGAGCTCTGCAGTTCTTAAGAAGATTCTTAAATAATTGTTTATATATGGGATATAAACCTACATTAAACTCTGAGCCCCTTGAGAAACCCAAAAATTGTCCAGGGGCCAAAGTATAAACAATGTCAAAGAATCAACGAACTGATTAATTTCTGAGAAGATTTACTTTATATATTCCTATATACAAATTGACCCCAATTTTCCCCACCCTACCCCTTGGGGTCATGATTTTCACAGCCGTGATTCTACACTACAAGAAGATCCTTTAAAATGAGTTTCAGCTTTCCTGGCTGATTTGTTCTGAGAAGATTTTTAAAGATTTACTCCTTATATTCCTATGTTAAAAAATAGACCCAACATTGTGGTCCAACCCTACCCCTGGGGGTCATATTTTCACACCTTTGAATTTACACTACCTCAGGTTGCTTCAACACACGTTTCAGTTTCCAGGCTGATAAGCTTTTGAAAAGAAGATTTTAAAATATCAATTTATACATGTATATTCCCATGTTAAAATGTGCCCCCTGACTGTGGCCTCACCGTACCCCTGGGGATAATGATTTTTACAACTTTGAATTTAAATTACCTGAGGATTCTTCCACACAAGTTTCAGCTTTCTTGGCCACGTGGTTTTTAAGCAGAAGAATTTTTCTCAAAATTTTTAATAATGTCTGATTATATCCCCTTCAAAAGGGCGTGGTCATAACCTTGAAAAACCTTTGCATCATATTGTTTTGTGCTAAGTTTAGATAAAATTGGTCGAGAAGTTCTTGAGAAAATGTTGAAAGTGTGAATAGTTTTTAGACAGACGGACGGACGGACGACAGACAAAATGTGATCAAAAAGCTCATTTTAGCTTTCAGTGCAGGTGAGCTAAAAACGGACAATGCCTCAATAAATAAAGACACTTTTTATATACTTTTTGTTAGGCCATTATTAATTACCGTATTGTCTAAGGATGTTTTCCGTTTTCCCGATTACGACAAAGAGCACACGGCGGATAAGACAGGTCAGCAGAGGACTCTCACTCCTTCATGGCATCTGATCCTACCTCTAATTTTTGTAGAGTTATGTGTTTGATCTACTGCTGTTTTGTATTTTTCCTTTTGAACTGTTGATTTTGAGCACTGTTCGTTATCACCACATTTCATTGAAAAACCAATTATTGTTTGATTCGATAATGAAATGAACATGCTATTTCTTACAGACGCAGAATTTGGCTAGTTAGAAAGACATAAGTAAAAACATTATTTGTGTTGTTTTTTGTATTCTTTTTGTTTTTGTTTTTATCTTTTAATAAAATCGGTGTCATATTTTCACACATCAATACTAGTGTGTATTATAAATAATTAGGTTTGTTGCTGTGAAAAACCTAATGATTGTTTTATTTTCTGGACGACTACACATGTATATAATGAAACATTTATTTATAAAAGGCGATGATGTACACAAATCCATGTAGAAATACTTTTGAAAATATTCCCCTTTTTCTTATTTATGAATAATGTTTTGTTGCTTTTCAATCTAAACTCTCCCTTTTCATCTTTGAGGTTTGAGCAAACCACAATGTCGTTTGTCATTTTATTTTTCTTCAGACACGACAATGTGACGTCAAATCACATGGCAACTATTCTAATACAAAAGTATATTCCAAAGGGCAACTACTCCAGACTTTATAAAACTTATGGAACATGGTTTCTGTATTCAATATAATGAAATGTCGATATGAGCAGGCGACGCGTCGGCCATATTGCCGAATTTTATTTCTCACCAGACCGACATAAAAGTAATTCCTGCAGTTACGTGTCATGTATAAACTAATGCATTTCAGTCCAAGGAAAACAAACATATATGTTTTCCCTGTCGTCTAGAAAATTTATCTGGGCGGACGTAAAAGTCCAGGAACTAAAACAATAAGCGTCTGTACAATATTGTTAATTTCTATTGAGGTTGAAATATCTACGCCTGTACCGGTTTATTAGAATACCGTCAATGAAAGGTAATACTTTAACATACATTATCTTATTATTATCTTCTATTATTTTGTTTTGGTATCTAAACCGTTATCATTTAAAATATCCGCTTTGCTTTTTCACATTTCATTGAAAAGATTCACTTTTTTTAGTAATCGAAACTAATGTTCCAAAAAAAATTAACGTCTAAGCTGAAGTGCAATTAAAAAATAATAACATGTTAAAAATTTTACTGTATAAAAATCTTGTGATTTTACAATGATTCAAATATATTGTTTTAATCTTGTTTGCATCATTGCACATAGCGCAAAACAAATCAAATTTTCTATTTGGTCTTTAGTTTGTAAGGTAAAGGTACATGTACCATGACGAATATAAATTATAATAAAGCATCCTAATTTATTTATTCCTACTAAAACGGTAGCTGCTTATATAATAAATAATTTTTGGGCAAGGATTTTGTTCTTTAGATTTCAAAATACAGAGTTAAAATAATGTTATTCTTTATTCATTTAGAAGATTTACTTCCTAATCAAAGAAACAGTTCATGTATCCATATGAACAAATTGTTTGACAATGACACAATGACAATTCTTTTACTAAAAGATACATGTAATAACAAATGTTCTTTATTTAAACTTGATACGTGAAATGATAACAAAAAAACACAAACCAAAATAAAAAATGACTTCAACACATTTTTAAAACAAACCATTTTTTTCAAGCGTTGCTTTTTAAAAAGATTTCTTAAAACTATCGACATAATCAATAGATTGGACCAATTTGACCATTGGACTTTAGTATCTTGAGGTGTTTAAAATTTGATTGTTATTGACTGAAATATTATTGAATCTAAGGAAAAACATTGTCAAGCAATCGTTTTACCTGGTATTTCAATATTTGTTTTCAGCACGTCTAACATACTAGTAGTTGCAAGAAAGTGAAAATTATCTAACATGTGCAACAAGGTTTGAATCATGCACTCGCACATGAATTCTGAACTTTACAAAATGGTTCCCGTTATCGGGGAACTAATTAAACGAAGAGGAAAGTAAAAAAAGGAAAAAAATCTGCTATGCATCTATATAAACAATTATATGAACTTAACATTAAACCTCACCTGGTGATGTATTACTAAATACATGTATTCATATTGATTTTTTTCGCTTGTAGATTTTTTTAAAATGTAGTTCAATAGTGTCACAATATTATAATAATCTGTGTGATATATTTTGCCAGGATGTATGTAATGTTCAATTTTATTCAATTCAAGTTATTGTCCTTTATAATAAAATTGACATATTGTTATTAGTCATTGGAATAAGAATAAAAAAAATCTTAACTAACATTTGAATATTTTGGCTGCTTTAAACTATTTAAGTTAATTTAAAAACTATCTTAGGTTTATTTTCGTTTATTAAAAAGAGATTTATATTTGTCATGTGCATTTTGTCAACAGATGGCTATGCTTGAAAGAAAAAAGTCGTATGTATCTATAAAAACCAAACTTGAGAAAATAATAACTTTTTGTGCCTCCCTCGGAATCAATGCCAAGAATTTGATTATACGGAATATCCAGGAAAAAACGGATGATCTTTCAGACAAATGTGCGTTACTCATAGATGTCTTGTGGAAATCTATAAAAGGATTAGAAAGCGGGGACGATAAAATTATTATAATAGAAGCCATGAATATATTAAGCCATGTGCTAGATATGTTAGGAATTGTAAATCCCATTCTTACTCTGGTTTCATATGTTGTACAGCTTGTGGCTTTTTTCCTAAAAGTCATATTTCATCTCATTAACTTGAAGAAGATACTTGAGCCCAAAATTACGCCAAATGATACGTTACGACACGAATTGGCAGGTTTGGCTGAGAGAATACAAAGAACTGTGATTTTCATCGATGCAGTTGATGATGAAGAACATGTAGAAGAAGCTACCTTACAAGGCTTGATTTCTAACGTTGACATACACATTGGAGTAGATCAATTGGGAAATCTCAAAAGCCGCATTAAGACTTTCATGTCTGGTGGAAAAGAGGACTGGCGTACATGCCTAGAGTTATTGAAAATGTTCGTGAGAATTTCCACCTTGCGGCATGCTCTACTTTTTAGAATGCTGACATGTTTGCGAGCAAAAGATTACAGTCGAGGCACTGTAATTGCATTGCAGAAGTATATTGAGATAGAAAGAAAAGATAATCAAACATTTCTGGGTTTTTTCTCATTGCCAACTCTAGAGAACGTCGGCATTTTAGCATTTTTCAACCCTTCAGATGAAGACGAACTTTTAACATATTTAGAGAAACTACGCCTGTCTTTTCAAAATTTACGTGTTGTGTTGCATGAGCAAATGTTTTTTATCACACAAAAAACCAACCCAAATATTCTTTGGGGAAGACCACTTGCTTCTGTTTGTTCTGTAAGAGCGATAAAAAGCTGCTCAACAGATGTTCAGAACAGAAGAATCAGGTTTAAATTTGTGGCTATTGGAAATGAATTCAATCTTTTCCACATCCAGTCCCCAGATTCGGATGATTATGTCTTTATGAAAGAAAACAGCTACTGCAAATACAGCAAATCGGTTAAAGATCCAGACACTGCCAAGTGGCGAGTAATTCTCGTTCATGACACAGACGAAAAAGAGGAAGCTCATTCTTGTTTTACACTTTGTACCAAAAAATGGCCAGAGAAATTTGTCTTTATGGAAGACACTTTTTTCAAAAGCGCTAGAGGGCTAGGAATAAACTCAAAACCCAGTATGGAATGTTTGTTTACGGTAAGTTTATTACGGTTGTTTTATTTTACAATTTTTCCCTACCCTGTAAGTTTTATAAATAATCTAAGAAAAGAATCTAAATGGCATAAATCTCTTTACTCTTTGATATGCATATTAGTTGGCCTACAGCATGTTAGAAAATTTCTTACATTTATGTCGGTCACGTCATTAATAGTTTCTAGATTATTCATGCATCCTTACATGCGTCTTGCTACCGTTTTCTTGTTGTGTCTAGTTTTTGTATTTAACACTATGAACAATATGTTAACTTACGAAAATGGACAAGTGGGAGGCAGTCTAATAACAAGGAACCATGAGCGGGATGAAGTGTTTTGAATAGAGCTTTACAATTTGCTAAAACTCAAGTTAATATGTATATAATTTAATTCTGGTTGTAACGCGCTTTCTGATTGGCTAAAAAATTATTTTATATCGTATAAAGAATGTTGCCTACGTCATAGTAAGACTAACGTCAAAAACGTATCAATACGCCTGACGTTACATTTGAATTTTGTACAAATGTACGTCATTTTAAAGGTCAAATGACCGTTTTTATCTACAATGAAGAGTAAAAAAATTAAATTATAAGCAATGAATTAAATATTTATTTGTTTTATACGATATAAAATGGTTTAAAACAGTTTACGCTTTTTTATAAACCGCTTCGCGGTTTATAAAGCGTAAACTGTCCCAAACCATTTTATATCGTATAAAACAAATAAATATTTAATTCATTCCTTAACTAGTTCAGGTTTTTTAATTTTTTTTCATAGAAATATGATATGTTTATAATTCAATTCTGGTTGTAACGCGCTTTCTGATTGGCTAAAAAATTGTTTTATATCGTATAAAGAATGTTGCCTACGTCATAGTAAGACTAACGTCAAAAACGTATCAATACGCCTGACGTTACGTTTGAATTTTGTACAATTTTACGTCATTTTAAAGGTCAAATGACCGTTTTTATCTACAATTAAGAGTAAAAAATTAAATTATAAGCAATGAATTCAATATTTATTAGTTTTATACGATATAAAATGGTTTGAAACAGTTGAAACAGCTTCGCGGTTTATAAAGCGTAAACTGCCCCAAACCATTTTATATCGTATAAAACAAATAAATATTGAATGCATTCCTTAAATAATGAGCTTATTTTACAAAAGTACGTATTTTAGCCAAGAATGGGAGATTTTCTATCAGCTTTTTGAGAAGAACATGGGTAGGTTAAGGCAACTCTGAATTTAATGACCGTCGATATTATGATCAATTTAAAAATTGTTTATTTTCATTAAAACAATGCTGAATATGAATACCAAGTGAATGTGTTCGCCAAGATATTATTATTCTACTTCAGAATTGAGTCGATTGTTGAAGCTGTTGTGCCATGCTATCACGTGACAGTTAAAAATAGATCACTTTTTTACCTTAACAAAATCATAGTTATAATAATTTAGTTTTTCTTTTGATTTTTCAATTTCATTCCATTTTTCTTTTTTTATATCATAAACCTATGTTTACATTTTCAGATTTTGTGGAGTTTCGACCAGTAGTTTTCCTTAAAACATATTTCTGTTGATTCAAATAAAATTCATACACACTTTATTATTGATTATTATGTTTTTTATTTTAAAACTTTATAACGACTAACTTTAATAAGAATCAGCAGAAATGTTTAAACAATAAGGGGTTATCTGGAAAAAGAGACCACGGGGGAATTATCCATGATACTTCAATTTTTCATATGTAAATTTTAAAAATTTAGTTGCAGCGAGAGAAAGTGGAGAGCCTGGCCCCCCTGATGCTACGTGCCTGTATTGTCATGGTGTTAATGGTCTAAGAATGTTAAAGGCAAATTCTTTTTAAGGCCTTGTCGGAAAAATTTCGGACCAAACGGTCCTGGTTTTAGATATGCATTGGTAATCATTCATGATGTCATTTTCTTTTTTTTCCACATCTTTATCGATACCAGGCTACAAAATTTTCATCCTCAGCTTTGCTTTATTCCAACAATGTCCAGGTGTCTCGGATATGCTATGTGGACACACTGTATTCTCAAATTTCTACGAATCACATGTACACTTTAAGATCCATGTAACACAAGGTATCCAATAGGAAAAAATCAATCTCTGAGTTAAAAAAAAAAAAAAACATTTCTAGTATATTTTCCACTCCCCTAATGATATTGGAGTTGCTTTCCAACTATCTCTATTAGGCTGTATTGAATCCTGTACAAAACTTGTGGGAATGATTGTACATGCTAATTAATGTGTAGCTTAAAAATGAAGTCTTACATCTTTCCATTTTCTTGAAAATACTTAACGAACGATGTTTAATGGTTGCACATTGACACCAAGTTTAAGAGCTCCTAAAGTCAAAGCAGTATATTTTCGTACAACACTTGTCCATTTCTGTTCAACGCAGAAAAATTATTCCTTACATCTGTTGCCTGCTTCTTTTTATGTATGTGCTTAAAATGTACAAACATTTGAGAAGTTCTATCGACCTATTTGGATAGAGTTCTTATTCTAAATTATTAGAAGATATTTCAGGCTTTTTTCTTACAAAATCCCACAATTCGTTGTCTGTAATACTAGTATTGGCTGATGCACTACAATCGATGACAAATTTCATTGGATGTCTGATGACTTGTTCAAGAACAAAAAGGCCCTATGTTTGTCTTAAGAACAAAAACACATCATAATCTAGAATCTGCTGTGTAAATCTTCCTTCCACTTCGGGGTCCATATGCCGTCCATTAAAATTTCCATGTCTCGGTTTTGTTTAACAGCAGCGCATAGAGCGTCCTACATACCCACATTTAAAAAAAATCTTTTCTCTCTTGCTTGACATGAAAAAAGCTTTGGCAAAATGCCCTTCTTGTCCTTCTTAACCACAACGAAACCATTTATTACCTTGCTTTCTGTTATTGAAAACCACGTTTCAGTGTATCTAGTGTAGCCCCACGTTCCTGAATTCTGTCAACTGTCAACTCAGTATCAATTTGTTTTGCTTCTACCTCTGTAATTTAAAAATAAAGATGTTGTTTTCCTCAACTGTTTCAGTGTTAATTATTTTTTATTACTCCAAATATGCTCGTAGTGAATTGCAAACTTTAAGTCGCAATAGAATGTTTGTTGTCTTAGTTTCCTAATAAACTGTTTTACTCTCTTTTTGTCATTTCTCACCTTCTTGTTCTGTTCGAACTTCATTCAATGAATAACTAATGCACAATCTCTGTTAAAGGTCACTTAGCCTCTTATCAACAGCAAAATAATCAATATTTATATGCCACATTTTCCACGCCTGCGAATGTTCTGCATTTAGGTCAAACGTCTTAACCCCCATTCAGTTCTATAAGCGAAATCATTCTGACTGTATACTACTATATTAATATAGACCTTTTTGTTTTAATTCAGACAGCATACACACCATGCTTCAAACTTCCTCGCACACACTGTCCTCAAACTTGGTTATCAGTCTGTGCCTAATAATCGGATGAACTCTCATACAATACTCACTTAGAACCATTACAATGACTCTTACATGTACTCACGACAAACTCATACATACACACAATGGTACTTCTCTTAGATCAAGTAAATATGCTAAAAGTTTCCCATTGGAATATGGGTTAAATGGATAAAAAAATTATATAACCCGAGTTCGATCCCCGTGATCGACAGTGGTTGTATGTTATAGGGTATGGCAGTTGCCTGTTTGGACTCGTGGGTTCTCTCCGGGTACTCCGGCTTCTTCCCACACCAATGACCCCCTCGTGCTAACGAGATATATTAATATAAGTTATAGAACTTGCTTATCAATGGTTGTAAAATAAATAAAGTTCAGGGGTTTTTTTTTTAATTATTATCTCAAGGTATTAGTTTTTATAACTTATAATACTTATCGTTGATTATGGACGGAAAATGACTAGGAAAGAAGCAACACATGTTTAATTTTGAAGATGATATGTACGGCGGCGTGGAAGGGCCAGATGAAAAAAAATTTATCTTATTCGTTCGGACGAATAAGCTATTTGTTCGGACGAATAAGTTATTTGTTCGGACGAATAAGTTATTTGTTCGGACGAATGAGTTATTTGTTCGGACGAGTTAGGATTTGTTCGGACGAGTTAGGATTTGTTCGGATGAATTAGGATTCATTCGGACGAATTAGCTATTTGTTCGGACAAATTAGTTATTTGTTCGGACGAATTAGCTATTTGTTCGGACAAATAAGTTATTTGTTCGAACAAATAAGTTATTTGTTCGAACAAATAAGTTATTTGTTCGAACGTATTAGGATTTGTTCGGACGAACTAGGATTTGTTCGGATGAATAAGTTATTTGTTCGGATGAATTAGGATTTGTTCAGACGAATTAGGATTTGTTCGGACGAATTAGGATTTGTTCGGAAGAATTAGGATTTGTTCGGACGAGTTAGGATTTGTTCGGAAGAATAACTTATGTTTTCGGACGAATAAGCTATTTGTTTGGGGGATTTGTTCAGACGAATTGGGATATGTTCGGACGAATTAGCTATTTGTTCGGACAAATAAGTTATTTCTTCGGACGAATTAGGATTTTTTCGGACAAATTAGGATTTGTTCGGACGAATAAGAATTTGTTCGGTCGAAATAGCTATTTGTTTGGACGGATTAGGATTTGTTCGGACGAATTACATATTTGTTCGGACAAATAAGTTATTTGTTCGGACGAATTAGGATTTGTTTGGTCGAATTAGGATTTGTTCGGATGAATAAGTAATTATTAGTGGTACATGTATGAGAGAGAGAGAGAGAGAGAGAGAGAGATGTCATAATCATCGATACATAAATGTGAAAAGTCTAATCAGTTTACTTGATCATGCGCGGATCCAGAAAAAATTACCGGGGTGGGGGTGGGGGGGGGGGGGTCTGAAAGATAATTTTGTTTGCGGGGTGGGGGTCCAAGGTCCCCCGACCACCCCGGCTCTAGATCTGCGTATAGATGTATGCCAACTCTAGGCAGCGCAGGTTTTTTTCTTTGGTAGCTATAAGGTGTTTTTTTCGTGCAATGCCAGAAGAAATGTTTCCAATAGTCATAATTATATGATTCCGCAGGAGGATTTCGATTGTCGATGTTTATATTGAAAATGTTGTCATTCTCCTGTTTACTTGGGACACTGGAAATACGAAATTATCTTTCGCCTAAACTTTATACATATACATGTATATGATCAAAGTTAACTGATATGCTTCGTGGAATTGTAATAATCGCACAATTACTTAAGTGACTTATAAGACAAACTAATTTTTACTTATACTTTATAATATAACCCAACATCCTAACTATTATATAAAAAAATAAAAAAGATAGAATTTAATGATAAAAATACTTATCGTCCGTCAAATAGACCTTTGCGACGTATTTACATGTTAAAATTATCATATGGCTTTGTAAAGTTTTCCTTTGTTTAGAATCTTAGGAGCGCAAATAAAAACGTTATCAATAATCATACAATTTATCATAACTGATTGAATCATGTCCTGGGGAAAATTAAAATAATTGGACGATTTAAGGTGAAATAAAAGCTTACAAAACAATTGACAATTTTATACAATATTTTCAAAAGGTTGTATCTCATTTTTCTTAACTATTATTGAAAAATATTGTTTATGAATCATACTTTCGGAAACATCTGACGCCTATTTTCATCGGTCGAATGCGGCATCCAGATTATTTATAGATAGAAACTACATATGATGACTACTAACTTTAATTTTGTATCGACGATTTTTGATGCTATGTCTGATTTTAAAAATGAAAAAGATTCAAAGTTGACTAAAGAGACAACCATTAGGGTTAACATTAGTTTTAGACTATCGGAATGGCACCATGATAATATAACTCCGATCCTTTAGATAGATAAAGTTTGAAAATTGAGCTTGACAGCAAAATATGTCAGATATTGCATACATGTCAGATAATATTACACCTATGTCTATATTATTAGCAATTTATCATTTCAAGGAAAGGGGTGGCTTGACCCCCCCCCCCCCCCCTTTCATCTACATCATTACCAGAGCAAATAGTCTAAACTACTCCTCATATAAACTAATAACTTATTCGTCCGAACAAATAGCTATTTCGTCCGAACAAATCCTAATTCGTCCGAACAAATACGTAATTCGTCTGAACAAATCCTAATTTGTCCGAACAAATAATTTATTTGTCCTAACAAATAACTTATTCGTCCGAACAAATAACTTATTTGTCCGAACAAAAAAACTAATTCGTCCGAACAAATCCAAATTTGCCCGAACGAATAGCTAATTCGTCCGAACAATTCCTAATTTGTCCGAACAAATACCCAATTCGTCCGAACAAATCTTAATTCGTCGGAACAATTAACTTATTTGTCCGATCAAATCTTAATTCGTCCGAACAAATAACTTATTCGTACGAACAAATCCTAATTCGTCCGAACAAATCCTAATTCGTCCGAAAAAATAACTTATTTGTCCGAACAAATACGAAATTCGTCCGAACAAATCCTAATTTGTCCGAACAAATCCTAATTTGTCTGAACAAATCCTAACTCGTTCGAACAAATAACTTATTTGTCCGAACAAATAACTTATTTGTCCAAACAAATAACTTATTCGTCCGAACAAGTAAAAATTATTATTTTTTTCATCTGGCCCTTCCACGCCGCCGTAGATATGCAGCATCACAACGAAAAAGAAAAAAATAGGTCATTTACTAACGGATACATGTATAAGATTAAAGAATTTCTATTCTTTTTTTTTACTACAATTCAATTATTAGATAAATTTTGAGCTTTTAAAAGGTTATTGATTTAAAGACACAGTTTAGTGGCAGAAGCATTATATTATTTTATTTGAAAAAGACAAACTGGACACTGAGAAAATATTTCTTGATTTGGATATATATATATATATATATATATATATATATATATATATATATATATATATATATATATATATATATAAGCATTGCAGGTGACCGTTAAGGCACTTTGGCCACTGTATTCAAGTATTTTGAAAACTCTTTTTTTTTTGCAGCTAACACCCCCGGGAGAGTCTCCAATTTCTGTCAAAGTTGCTAATCCAGGATCATTGACAGTGACCGTCAATGACGTAAAAGAGAAAGTATTAAACTTTGCTAAAAATACTACAACAAAACTTATATATCAATTATAAATCACATCTATAGACTTTTTAACAATTGATAACAAATACTAACATAAACATTTTAAGATCAATTTTATGTAAGAATCAAAGATTTTTAAAAAGGATCTGGCTACGCATAATCACCAATTTTCCTTATATTTCTTTATGGACACACCTAGGTGAAAAACGCAAAAAGACACTTAAAGTTAATTGCTAGGGTTAATCATTGCCATGGTAACCAATGCTAAAGATAGAAAATAACAAACGTACCTACTTTGAAACAATATTAGAAGGTTTTGCCCACTAATGTAAACTACCAAAGAGATAAAACAGCCTTTGTCCTATATTCAGTTCTTATATTATATGGCAAAATTGATGGAGAAACCAATACTTTTAAAATGCTACCATGGAAACCGTTACAAATTTTTGAAATCATTTTTTATGCGGTTTTATATAAGCCGAAATTGGAAATTATTTAATTTTCACATTCTTATCAATGTCCATGCGCTATATATTTTATTATGAAAATTGACATCCGTTGCTGTGGTAACAAGGCCAACAAAGCGGAAAAATTGAGAAATTAAAGATTATTCTGATATGCTTTAATTCCTGATCAAAGAAAGTTTAAGCAATTGTTTTAGTTGGAACTCTAAATGTTTACCATATACCAAGAAAATCTATTCTACGCAACAGAGAAGTATTGCTGCTATGGAAAATTAAGTTGCGTAGAAAATCACACAGAAATTAGTACTTTTTGAAAAGTCAATGGCAATGGCAGTTATGTTTATAAAATGGCTTTTTTTAAGTGTTATTAAAGTTTAAGACATACTTGATTTTTTGTAGTCAATTGATTTCATAAATGTATTCATTATATGTGTATACATGTAATATCCATTCAAAATGCCTCAAAATATTATAATTTACCTTATTTTTTGGCTTGTTACCATAGCAACGGTTCTCAATTTTAAATTCTTAATTACACAATCATAATGGCGTTTACCCAAAAATTCAAGATTTGTTCTTTTTATTCGAATGAAAAGAAGAAAACATATTTTTAAATTTCTATTTAGTAACCATGAAAAACCTTTTAAAAATATGCGTTTCTCCATGAATGTTTTTCTTTCTTTTGTAAAATTACAACTATTTTTAATAATATAGTCTACCCTGGAGACTCCAGGTTGTGCACAATACTCACAATATGTTCTCAAATAAGCATTAAAATGCCATTTTTACATCGTTACCTTCTGTTACCATGGCAACGGGACCACCACATAGCAGCAAATGGTGTTAGGCTTTTTTATTCATCATAGTCTATCAAATTATCAAGGATGAAGAAAATCTGTGACTATCCGTGGCCACCATATTTTGATTCTTACATAGAATGCACATTTTTCGACTTTTTATCAATTGATAACAAATAACAAACATAAATATTTAATGTACTCATTAACATTATTTTCAAGCTCAAAAACCATGAGGAATCGCGCAACACAATTTCAGTACCGATCGAAGAGAATGTTTCGGTTGTCTTTCATGAAGAACACAAAACGGTATTGTTAAATGAGGGCTTAGTGTTGACTGTGTAAGTTGAAAAAGAAACATAATTTGTGTTTTTAAATTTTATTTGCTTTATGCTTGCAGGTTTCTGACAAAACATTATTTCATAGTACGAGAAAACAAACGAATTCTTCTCTGGAAACAATTAGCATTTTTTTGAAAGAAAGAAAAATAGATATAGAAAGGGATATCAGGAGAATTGAAAACTACGTCTTGGAAAACAGAGATGATCCATTAAACGCAATTTTTGAAAGAATCTCAGAAAACGTACTGAAATTAGATGAACAAAATGTCACAGATGAAGTTTTAATGGGGCTTGTTGAAATGCTTTCAATCAGTTTTGAACTTTTTCATACTGGAAAATTCCTCTATGGCTCCATTCTTCGACAAGTACTAAGAATATGTGGATTGGTCATGAGTTGCTTTTGGCAGATCAGTGGAATTGATGCTGACATATGCAGTAGCTTGGAAGATGATCAAAAAGGGGCTATATATGAAAATATTTCAAAAATACAAAACTTTGCCTCTTACCTGCACGAAATTGAATGCTCCGCAAATATACTTGAAAAAGACATACGCGATATGAAACGCAATGGCGCTTTTTGCGAAGAATTGAGTCAGACACAATTAAGAGAGAGGTCAAAGAAGAATCCAAAGCTTATCTTGACATATGTGAAGTTAAGCATTTTACAACAAACCATCCTTTGGCAAATGTACGCAGTTGCAAAACAACCAGGTCATAGCGAAAAAATTGCAAATCATTTGCATCGCATGATTCTGTCACAAAAAGGCAAGGACGTAAGCTTCCTAACTGAACTTCCTGATGGGATAGAAACGGTGTTGGTCAACAAGTATTCAACTTGTTTAGGCTGTCAGTTACAGATGTCCGAATCAAAGGAGGTTGTCAAGTTAACCATGATGCAGAAATTGAAAAGAATGTCTTTGATTGTTGTTCCTCTACTACACACAATGCTCTTCAAACGTGTTGAGAGTGAATTAGTTTCTAAGATACCTTGAAAATAAGACCTTCTTGGTACATTTTTTTTCCTTTTGTCATCGCACAGGGCGAAAAACAATCTTTAAGCAAGTCCTTAAAGGTGGCTTAAATGTGGCTTAAAGGATATACAATCTTTAAGCCACCTTTAAGTCATCTTTAAGCTGAGCTTATAGGTCCGTAATGTCCAAACTTCTTTAAGTCACCTTTAAGCCATCTTTAAGCATCTTTAAGTGGCATTTACGCTCCCTTTAAGTTGTCTTTAAACCATCTTTAAGTTCCCGTTAAGTCAAGTTTGATCAAGCTGAACAATATAAACATATATTAAATGCAAAAGCTCTTTTAAAGGGATGGGAGGGGGTCATTCAAGTGATAATATAATTTCCAAGGAAGGGGGGGGTGTGTTCCAGGCGGTGTCGCTCCATTAAACACAGATCGCTATTATTAACACCGCTCCGATGGACACAGATTGCCGTTATAAAATTCTTTATAATTTTTTAGGATTTCAAAATTATTGTAGGGGTGAGCGCAGTCTCTGTATCTAAATCTGTGCATGGCACTAATAAAAGTATGTTTGTTTCCTATTATAAATTAATCGGTGAAATCTCTCTCTCTCTCTCTCTCTCTCTTTCTCTCAGTTCATCCGGTTATTAAACAAAATAAAGATAATGAACCAAAAATGCATGATTTAATTTGATAATCGGTTTAAGGTTTGTATTTTTTTTTCAATTTTCATTATTTCTAGGTCTAACTCTAGATCTGCTAGATACATGTTTAAGATGAAAAGACTCTCAACTGCCTTTGTTATATAAGGCAGGATATTACTGCTTTGTTTGTCTAGACATAGTTTTGTTAGTTTGTGTATATCTAATTATAGTCTATTGTTTGTCCAACTCAAGAAAACCCCTGGAACTAACACAGAATATACAAGATATACACAACAGTTGTGTCGTGTGCCCAGGTGCACGTTTGTGTATATCTAATTAAAGTCTATTGTTTGTCCAACTCAAGAAAACCCCTGGAACTAACACAGAATATACAAGATATACACAACAGGTGTGTCGTGTGCCCAGGTGCACGTCAGGTTTTCTAAAGGCGTTTAATCTTAGTATGTACGAGTATACGATAAGTCTAGTGAATATAAGTTAATTTACATTTGTAATTCATTTTCAAAGTATTATTTCCTAGCTCTGGGTTTCAAAAATGTTACGTCTACAAATTAACGATACATGTATGTAAGAGTAAAATCTTGAGGCTAATTAATTAATGTACCGGTGATCATAAATAGGGGTTAATATTTAAAAAAAAGTATAAGGGTAAGTATGCAACATACCCGACCTGGTACATCATACAATTGTATGTACAAGTTTATGTATACATCATTTGCAATTGCCACATGCAGTAAATACGTCACCGGTAATTGGTAATATTGTTTGTTATAGAAATGATAGTTTACAAAATAATGTATACAATTAATTATTTAAACATAATGGAACGGCGCCGCGATCATGAACACCGGGAAATTGAACAAATACCCTAATAGTGTCAATGCATTTAATAAAAGAAATGATTTCCTTTTCTTTCTTACATTTTTATAGCTATAAATTAGATGAATGTATATCTATTCGGTTTAAATTTATTAACTAAGAAAGCCTACTAATGAGCCGAACGGTTTCCATTTAGGTATAATAAATATTTGTTCACTGAAGACCACGTTCCGTATTTCATTCTCAATACATGCATGCATGTAATTTATAAATTAGATATAATTGATTGTGACAAACTGAATGGTTTGTCAAAATCTTTTCAAGTAAACACATTCAATACATTGATTCAATATCCACTGATATATAGAATATAAAAACACCAATACATATGTACATTATGTAAGTTACCGTGGCGCAGAGGAAGTGTGGTGATGCTAGTAAACAAAGGGTCCCGGGTTCATTTCTCGCCGAGGGCGTTTTTTTTCCATTTTATTTTTATTTATAAAGAGTCGGCAAAAGTATGTTTATTATTGTAATGTACATCAGTGCTTTTACTAAAAATAATAGTCAAGTCTTTATGTTTGGGAATTTGATTGAATTTTATTCTATTAATTATTTTGGACAGTCTGTTGCTTTTTTTAGGTTGCTAAAGGTCACAACAAATCATTTAATTGGTTAGAACTCGATTGTGTTCGTTTCTGTCAGTTTCTAAAGAGCTGTGAATTAGAATCGCTTTGCTGAAAAAAAAATACATTGAATGTAAATATTTAAACAATACTTAAACAATAATATGCTTTCTTTAGTGATTAACAAGGGGTATGAAGGTGGATTCATTGCTGGAAAAATAGTTTTCTGTCTGTTTCAGTCGCTATATATTTCGACAAATCGATAAACGGCGCGTGTAGATTTCCATCTGGCTGTTTCTATAGATGACAGAATTAAGAGCCATTCTCTTTAAGCATTTAAACATTTGAATAGGAGGTTCGGCACGCATAGTCACCAATTTTCCTCAAATTTAAATATGATGCATTTTATCATATACATATCATTTAAACACCAAAAGTTGGTTGCTAGGCAACTCCGTTACATTGGATACACATGCCCATTTCTGGAATTTCAGAAACAATATAAGGTTTATATTAGAGGTGTAGTGACAATATCTATGGGTCAAAGCCAAAATAAGGATAAAATCTTTAAGATTTTGGGAAAATCCACTTTTTGACATGCTGTTTCAACAATTCTCTTTTTGGACTCGCAGCACAAAAGAGTTCGAAATTGCAAAGGGAGATAAATCTTTTTCCAAAAATGTAAACTTTTTTTAACTTATTATTTCACAATAATAAGGATAGCTTCCCCATCATGTTTTTACATTTTTTAATAATTAAAGGCTTGATTATTTTAATTCTATGCTTGTGAAACGTTAAGCTTGCCGCATTTTTATAACACTGCAGTAACAATGGTCAATTTTGATAAAAATTGAAGTTTGGGTCTAGTTTCCATGGAAACTGGTGAGTTAAAGATAATTGGACTTGTGATTTTAGATAATTAAATAAGGCCTACATTTTTGAAACAGTTTGGCAAAATCGGTTTCTATGCGTGCAGAAAAAGTTTAAGTGCTTACAGAGAATGACTGTTAACTATACGCTTCTGTTAGAAATAGAGGGAATCAAACTCGGTAGAAGTATATATATATATATATAAATATATATATATATATATATATATATATATATATATATATATATATATATATATATATATATATTGGGTACTAGTATACGTTTTCTAACCTACCAATGTGATTCATTATTATAATATAAGGTAGTGATACATAAGTACCTACTCGCATCGACCCGGAGGTAAAACCAGTTACATCTACCTTTACTACCTCCGAATGGAATATTGTACAGGGTGAATGAATCACCCTGCAGAGAGTTTTTGTACATGTATTAAAATTAAAACCTATAATCGTACATACATAATTTTAGAGAAGGGACTACTTATGATATCGGCCTAAAATGGCCCCCTTAAATTAACATCATCATTTTACTGTAATTCTTTGTTTTCTTTGTACTGATATATAAGTGATGTTTTTACATTATTTTCAATTTCCTTCAAGTGCCCACAATTAAGAAATATGATATCATAAAGACAACCTTTTCCAGCCATTTTGCATTTTTAGCATAAAACAGCTTGTTTTCAAGCAGTTTTTCTTTCAAAAAACATAGAGCCCATGCTTAAACAAACAAAATATTTTAATCAGAGATGTAACTAGCCAAGACTAATAACTAACAACAATATTTCCGCTCTGTATTTCCTATTCGTTAAAAGATAAAAAAAAATGTCAATTTCAGACTGATTTTGATTGAATTTTAGAAAAAGCTCCACTTCTAACGTCATTTACTGCAAGTGAGTGCAAATAAATCAAATAAATAGGTAAAAAATATTTTTTATATCAATCCTTCTAAAAATTAACATAACATTTTATTGTTCCCTAACACTTTAAAAAATGGCGAATTATGGGGGCAAAATTCAACTTATATCATATATAGTTCTTTCCATCAACATTATTTTTCATTAATTTTAAAACATTTTAATACGAAAAAAAAGAATCTTTTACATGGTTGTTCTGCATTTTCAATGTTAGAACCATTTTAACAAGACCTTGGACTTCCGGTAGGGTTGGCTATTTCTTTCTTGCATTAAAACAACTAAAAAATGAGGCTCGTTTTGGGTGAAATATATATAAATTGCGTAGTCTTAGCTTAATAGTCAGACAAATCGTGTTGACTTCAATTTGCAAAGTGCCATTGTTGAGTGGTAAGCAATGAAATAGTATGGCCTACGCCACGTTGCTGTTGGGCACGACTAAGTCTACGCACTTGTTATCAATACGACAATGTATTTTATGTTAATTACAAATTCTATAAACAATGAAAGAAAACAGGTAGCTGTTCATTCTGTATTGCGTTGAACAAAGAAATAACTAATAATAATTTGTTTCCATTGAACTTGAAAATTCACATATATTCACTAATTACATTCCGTATTCTTTAAACATTTTTACAATCAAAACTTATGTGCCTTGTGGTTTTTTTGTTAGATCTTTCTGACATTTACAATTCTTGTTTATATGAAAGTTCCATATACTAGTAGTTACTTAAATATGAATTACTACAAATGTTATTTAAAACTTTGCAATTAAAGCCTCAGTCACATCTGGCCGTACGTGTTGATGATCGTGCATGTGCAAAGGGTTTTGCTAGTCGTAGCTCCCGTGGCCGATCGTAGCGTTTAAAATCGTGTTGAAGTGATTTTGAATAATAACGTAAAACAAACGGACGTTTAATGTGCGAGTCGTAGGTGTCACGTACAATTTCTTCTGAAAAACTACAAGGCTAATTATTACCACTTTTGGTGTGAGGCATCTCTGTTGTGAGAGGAATTTAAATTGTAAATTATAAAATTCATGGCTCTACCACCTCCATGGTGCCAAAGTAGGGGCCAAATATGCCAAAAAAAAGAAGCCACATTTTCAAAAATCTTCTCTACTCCCACATCTGTGAGAAAAAAAATGGTTGCATGGTTATGATGTCCATGAAGCCCTCTACTACAATTGTGAAATTCATGGCTACTGGATCTGGGGTTCAGGCTCTAAGGTGGGGCAAATATCGCCGTATAGTAAAAATGTATTAAGTCTTACAAAATATTCTTTACTCCCAAAAAACTGAATACATGGTTATGATGTCCACTAACTCCTCTACCTAAATTGAAATTCATGGTCTCTGGTTCAGGGTTTCAGGACATTAGGGGAGGGGGGGGGGGGGCAATATGGCAATATAGTGTTAATACATAATATATTAAATTTGATTATTCAGTTTTTTGGGAGTAAAGAATATTTTGTAAGACTTAATACATTTTTATTATATAACCATATTGGCCGCACCCTAGAGCCTGAACCTCTGACCAAGGGGCCATGAATTTCACAATTTTGTTAGAATGCTTCATGAAGATTTTCTAAGATTTAATACATTTTTACTATATGGCGATATTTGCCCCACCTTAATAATAATTATTATAATGTTTAAAAATCTTCTCTGTTCTCACATCTCACGTTTCCAATCTAAATTACTAGTGATTTGAAACTCAGTTTTTAGTATATTTTGTGAACACGGAATTTTTTTTTCTTTTGACATGTGAATTAAAATATGTTGTGATTTGCTATTCTAGGATTATGTTATTAATCTCAATATTAATAAAAACTTTCTTTGAATAATCAAATTTTGTTAATGTCTTTCAAATACTCTATGGATTTCAGTAGGTCTTCCTTTGTTGCAGCAAGTTGAAAATATAATTATATGATTTGGTGTCAAGTTGCATTACATGGCGATCGACTGCATTGCACAATGTAGTCGTATTTTATATAACTTCTAATCCCCAGAACAAATTTCCCTTGACTTAAAAAACTTTTAATAATAATAATTTATTATAAATTATTTTGTTCATAACTATAGAAGTTATACGTGTTCATCAGGTTAATTCATTAGCCACGTTCTCAGATTACGAACTCGCATCTTTAATGTGAATATGATTTACTTCGAATAATAGTCTTATTTAACAATTGATCACTGTAGTGAACCCTTCCAACTGTTACTCAATTACATAACAATTGATAACCTGGGGCTATTTATGTTCTGAGATCAAGTCAGAGATAAATATAACCCATACAAAAATGTTTGCCGTTTTCCGGCTGGACTCAGGGTGAACTTAGACGTATTCCGGTTAAAATGTAATCGTACTTAGGAGTATCAATGGCGTACGTGGAAAACACTTTGCATGTTAGACGGATTCCATTTAAATTAATTCATAAACGGACCTTACCCCAAACCTTAGCCGTATTTTTAGCATCTAGCCGTTTTCTGTTAAAGTTAACCGTATTATTTGTCACTGCCCGTTTTCCCACTCAGACCATCATTAAATATTCCGCCTTACCTAGCAGTTTGGCAATTCTTTGAAAGTTATGATATAAAATTTACGGCTAAAACTTGAAATGACCAAATCAACATGTGTTAAAGACGTACTACAGTTCTTTTTCCGTGTTATAATTATCTCAATAAATACAATTTGAATTCTCAGATAACTGTCTGTTGTTTTCACTCGATAAACTTTTCTACTTTCTTCATATCGTTTTTTTTTGTCCGTCATTCAAACGTCAATATTAAACATTTTTTTAAACATTCATTTTGAAACAATGCTTTGTAACTTAAATTTAAATTCAATTTGATAATCCGATGACACTCTCAAACATTAGTCATACAAGTAGACGTTAGTTCTACACAACGGCTGGTTAATTGCAAGGAAATTTTATCTTGACCTCAATACAACAGACTATCATTTGTAAAAAAAAAAATTGCTCAAAGGACTCCCTGATGGGCAAGAGCCGCAGCTTCTCCCTGCATTGCAGAGGGGCGTCAAAAGTGGAAATTTATTTTTTCTATAATATGCATGTACATAATATGTTTGCTACAATGTTAAATCAATGTAAAGACAAGAATGGGTTATAAACACGCTAGCTTATTTATTGTACTTTTCAATTGCTACTAAAATTAATTTCTATGGTCATTAGTACTTGAAACTTTGTTTAATGAAATCAGCGTTACCCCTTGCTATATTTTCTGGCCTCAAAGGTTAGTGCTTTGTGAGTTTTGAATTTGGCTACAACGGCGACGTTCCCAAATTTCCTGATCATCTTTGTTTTACAAAGACATGTGTAAACTGTTATGAGGATTATTTTTTTGGAAAAAGACAGTGAAATTGATTTACAGCTATTTGATGTAAACCTAAGTCTTATGGAGTAAAGCAAAGTGTGCGCTGTATGTGGACTAAACGCAAACACACATGAATCTTAATGTTAAATCGAAAGTAAGTCAACAATTTGTTATGTTCATGATTTATTGAAAATAGTAGTGAAGTGCACTTTAGACTGTGGTAATTGTATATGTGAGAATGAAAGGCATTTGTTTTAGATAATTCTTCATTTAAAAGATATTAGACAATATATCCTTGACCACTCGAAGAATCTCATTCCTTAAGATATGAAAGCCGTTGGAAACAACTGACATTCTGTTGAACAGTAAAACACAAGAAAGCAACGACATCAGCAAGTCATTGAGAGTCTGACAAACTGTTTTCTTGTAAAGCTGCCCTAGTCTATTGAGGAACAGCCTGATTAAAATAAAAACTAGCTCAAAAGCAGAAGGACAATGGACATGAGAGACTAAAAAGTAGAATACCAGGCATACCATACATGAACCCTACCAAAACCGAAGTTTTTATTTACACGGAATACGCTTAATCTCATATAAATATTTCAAACCATATACCGCCCGAACTCCACTCTGAATCTGTAAAATGAAAGACGGAATCCGCCTATCAAGGTCTCACACAAGGAATTAATTTCACTATATGTTACTATATTAGCTTTAATTCAGTAATTATTAACTATATATACTTTCAGCATATAATTCATGAAAGAGAAATTTTAGTTAAATACATCAAGAAAAACTTTAGATTAGAAAAATAACGCCTAATGCGGCTTCTAAGAGAGATTATTGAGAGTAAACATACCTATTCCCAAGTACACGTGGGTTCCATATGTTGACAAACAGGCTCTGAGCACCATCCAGGAAGTTGCATCATGCGCATCTAAAAAAAATAGTTCCATTAAAATTAGTGTGACAATTCCACTAAAGTAATAATTCTCCCAGCCACTGAGTCCAAAATCAATACGGAAGAAAAGAAATTGTCTCTATATATATGGAGGTACACTATTAATTAAGTTCTCTTTGATTGGCCATTTCCTTTCGTAAGACGTTTAAGACAACTAAAAGTTTATGAAATTTAATGAAATTTGCAGAAAATGTTTAGTAGGTATCTATCTCCTATATGCTACACAGGATGAATCTCTGCCATTCAGTTAACTGGAATGTGACTGATCGGTAATTGAAAGGTGACTGAATGGCATAGTTGTGCCATTCAGTCACCTTTCCAGACCTTTCAGTTAACATTCAGTTGACTGAATGACAAAGGTTCATCCTGTGCTAGTGTATAAAAATCTACGTTTGACCCTAAGGGAATAAAAAGTAGGAGATAACTCCTCTTAACAGATTGCTGAATTCTGGAGTAAATTTCTGTTAAAATTCATCTACAGTTCCTTTTTTCAAAACTCAATAACATTTAATTAGTAAGATGTTGAGAAAAGAGCTTGGAATGAAATGAAACCTGAGCTTATGTGTATGTGCTTTAAAAAAAATTCAACTCTAATTAATAGATTTTAATTAGTTAAGAAACAGGAAGTTGACTTAAATATAAGAATTAATTAGCAAAAAGTTGTGAATTTTAATTCTAAGACAAAAACAGAGACTGGAAAAAAAGATGCCAGAAGATTCTTCAATAATGTACCTTGGAGCTTTGATAACGGCGGTCGCTGATAAATGGCTAGTGATTAAGATAAGAGGTTCTTAAGCAATGGGGGTGATGAGGCTTTTTCATCAGTCATCAAAGATGGGGTTCCTCTTAGAAGACATGGCAGCTCTAAAATAAATAAACATTATGAAAGTTTACAATACTTGAAAATGTGCACCACAACATCATATTCTTAGAAAAAGTCTACAAGTGTACAGTTCAGTATAAATCATGCCGAAGAAAGGACCAAAGTGGCTACATCGATATCAGTACAAAAAAAGAAGCATTCCTCACAACAAGGGCGAGAAAAATACAGGGACCACCAGCCCAGTACAGTGTCTATGGCCTATAAGAAAGCTGAGTAAAGAAGAGTTTCAGGACGTTGTACAGCAGCAGAAGGATGGAATATTCACAGTAAGCGATGCTGAGCGTAGAAGAAGTCAAATGAAGATTTGCGACCCGGGCCGAGTGAAGTGCAGCTGGTAGACTCCTACATGGATGCAGAGTCACCGAACCAAATTCCAGACTTTACAAAGAACTCCACCAAGAAAAAACTGCTAAACTATGGAACCATGCATTTAAAAAGCAATCACATAAATTCCCAGACTGTGATGGTTTATGGACTGGAACCAGCATGGGGAGGAAAAAGAGGTCTGGCATGGATCCTTTCCATTCGATGTAAGAATTGCCATTTCACCAGTCACCGTAAAAAGCTGTACGAGGAAGTCAGTCGATCAGGAAATGAACGGAGAGCCGCACAGCTTAATGTTGCCATGGCTGTCGACCACTTGGGTACCAGCCTTACAGAGGGTATGTGTGGTAAGCTTCTTCGCGGCAACATCGAACCAGCATCAGCCACCAATATTCATCAGACCTGCAACAAAGTAGGCAAAATCATCACTTTTGTGAACAAAACAGCATAAAGAAAATAAGGCAGGACATTCAAGAGCTTAACGAGAAATGTTGACATGCCAATACACCTATAAGCGCGGAAAGAGATGCCCAGTATAACAATGCCACCTTCAGTGCGATCCGGAAAACACCATGTCTGTTGAATTAGTTGTACGCTGGTCTTCAGAAGAATATGGTTTTTCTATTGAAAGAAAATATTAAGATAATAGCCAGCGCAGCGAGGCGGCGCGAAGCGCCGCTCGCGTAGCGAGCTCCATAGACAACGTGTACGAACGGAGGAAATTCGAGTTGAAATCTGCACATTGTTCAAAGAAAATTTTGTGGACCCGCGTGAAAAAGTTCTACTATCCCAGTGATCCTTTGCGGTGCATAGCAACATGGTGTAACAGGAAGCGTTTCAACGGAAAATTCTTACCTCTAAATCGCATACACCATTTTCATTGAACAATAAAAAATCCTTCTAAAAACATTAAAATAAATAACACATAAGCCTACGTAAAAAAAACTGTACCTATCTGAACTTTTGCTGAAATATGACGTCATTTCCTTCCCCGAATTGTCCGACAATTTACGATAACTGTCGAGCGCAAAAGAAAGTTAACTATGACGTCACAAAGATCCTACGTTTTAATTTCCCGCGATTTATTTAAAGGCGGATCAAGCTTCTGTACTGGATGTACTGTACTGTACAGACAGTACTCAGTATGAGTGTTAACGGTGACTCTTTGGCTGATAAGTTTTGTTTTGATGATTTATTTATTTATTTATTTTTTGCTTAGTAAAATTAATACACATGCAAGTTCCATGCTAAATTTATTGTCATATTTATCCAATCATATATGCATACGTTAGGTAGGTGACAAAAAATTATTAAAAAAGAAAAGTCTAATCATTATTAGATCTACGTGCAGCCACGTCATTTTGTAATGAATAAATAAAAGAAAAGATTTAAACTGTTAAAATATCTACATGTTTTTGTTATATAGTTGCATATGTGGTCAAACCTTTCAATAATATTGGATATCACACACTAAAAAAGGGCACATGTCTACAACGCTTATATATAGCGTACAAAAATTGAAAAGATGAAAAACAAAATTGATGTCACAGAGGAAAATAGTTAAAACACAGATAACACAGACACACAATTTATTGTTTACTGATTTTAATGATCATTATTAAAAGGTAAAGGAATGATAAAACATAATTTTATTTACATAAAAAAAACCAAACGGCTTTGTGTTTATCTAAATATTTAAATAATTCTGTTTAACATTTTATTAATGCTCAGTGGTAGTTTGTTTAAGTGTATAAGCCTAGGAAGGGACCATTGGAAAAAAGTTTAATAACTTTGGGTTCCTTGCGGCGGTAAAAGTTTTCAAACAAAGTCCAAGTTTTTTGGTTAGGGCAAGTCCATAGGTTGCATTTAACAATGATGACAGATGTGTGGTTCCTTCTGCGCTCGCCCCAATGGTGACATATTATTGTTTATTCTTATGGGAATTTTGTTGAAGTTTGTAAAGACTGTAATATGATTATTCTTAATGGTAGATCTAGTAGTGATCAAGAGGGTGGGTTTACATGAAAGAAAACTAGTGTTGTTGATTACTGTATTTCTAATACTGAATTTTTAAAACATGTTCAAGATTTAAGAATATTACCATTTTCTTTATTTCTATCATATGTACATAATCCTATTGAGATACTATTAGCACTTGGGAACCAAGATTACATTGATTCAATATATCAACAGGCACAAACAAAAGAATTAACAGAAAAATGGAATTCTGAAATAAAAGATACATATCATATCCATGTAGAAGATAAATCAGAAAATATTTCAATGTTAACAAATAAACTATCAAATATTAGGCATAAAAATATATCTCTAAATGTTATTGATAATGCTGTTGAAAAAATTTGTGATATTTTGGTCGGAAGTGCTTTAGATGTTTTTGGTAGGTGAAGGATAAAACGTACGCTCAACTAGAACTTGGATTCACCCGAAAATAGTACTCCAAAATGAGTGTATTAATGAGCACTTTTGGAACTCTTTTACAGGTAAAGATAAGAATGTAAATCTACTTTCTTTTTTTATATCCATAAGGAGACCGCAGGTCACCTTACGCTCTAAAACAATGTCGTAATCATTTTGTTAATCAATACGGAAACAAAAGTCACCTGACAGCTGCCTAGTGTCATTTTACTATATGGCGGTTCATCAGAAGTGATTCAATGTAGGGAGACCAGGGGTCACCTTATATGGAATATCAATGAGGAGACCATCATCCATTCTGAGGTCATCCGGTCATCTTATGTTATTTTACAAGATTAAGATTTACTAGAAGTCAGTCATTTTAGAGAGACCGGGGGTTAAATTAAGTGGAATGTCCGTATGAGACCAGAGGTCACTTTAGGTCCTAAATAATGAAAAAAGGAAATGATTTTGGTAATTAATAGAACAGGCGTCACTTTAAGTGAAATATTCATAATATTTAATTTGATAAAAGCATTCATATTTTTGAAAAAATAGATTCAATTCCAGTTTCGACCGGAATTGAAAGATTTCCAATTTCAGCCTTTTTACAAAAACAAAATGACAAATGCATTAGCACAAAAAAGTTTCAAGCGTATATATCTTAAAGCGTTTTTAGAACGTTTTTAGAAAAGCCCCGCACAAAATGACTTTTTTAAAATTTTAAAAATGACGTAACGTCATAACTAAAATGACGTTGTCATTTAAACTTTTACAACCTTAGACGACTTTAATAGCAAAAAATCTCTGAAAGGGTCATTGAAATCGCTCGAAAACTTTTTGAGTAATGAAACAAAACAGAATTTTACTTTGAACTTAAGACTAATTTTTTTACCCAAAATGCGGAATTAAAATTTACGGAAAAATCAAGTTTTAAACACCAATATCTCTGTAATGCGTCGTCCGATTTACAAACGGTTTTCAGTGCGTATACGTATTTTTTTTGATCAAATATTTTAATTTTTCGAACAATTTGATTCACTTTCGGTTTAGAGCGAAAGTGATGGATTTTCATTTCCAGCCTTATTACAGAGGTAAAATGACAAATGTATAACCATTAAAAATTTCAATCCCGTATTCTAAAGTATTTTTGATAAAAGCCCCGGACAAAATGATTTTTTTTTAAATTTTAAAATTGACGTAACGTCTAAATGGAAGTGACATTGTCTTTAAAACGTTGTTTTTGAAACTTAAACATCTTTGAGGGTCGTTAACGTGCAAAAATCTCTGAAAGTTTTATCGAAATCGGTGAAGAACCTTTTGAGTTATGGAGCAAACTTATCCCAATCCCCACCAAATTATACTTCTGACCATCTTTTATTACCAAAATAAAAATCAGAATGAATATTCAGAAAAAACAATGCCCCTTGCGTATACGCAGTAATATACTTTGCTTATCATTATATAGCTGACACCACCAGGTGAATTTCCAATTTCTATCGGAATGCGGAGTCCTGGGGAACTTGCAGCATTAATCACCGACGAGATACATACGGTACATATATAGTTGCACATTCAAAACATATTTTATAATTTAAATTTTGTTTTTATAACTTTGGAATTGAACAAACTCTTTTTTCTCTTTCTCTCTTTATCACAGAACAGTGACATTTGTATAAAACACTTCAAAGTTCCCTTCAATATTATCATGAGTCAATATACTTCATAGTTTATAAACCTTTGAGTCAATATCTGAAAAAAAAAACCCAAAATTGAAACAAAGCAGAAAAGGTAGGCATTTATTTCTTGAGGTGATAATGAAAATTAGAAAACTAATATTATAATTATCAATTTAGTAACTGCAATTTACATATATATATTTCATATCTTTGTCAATACATGTTATTAACTAGAAACAAGAAAGCTACAAAGTTCATGATCAGATTTTTGTTTTGAATTTATCAAAGTTTGTACCAAAAATTAGCTTACAAACTATTAACTTTATGTACGTTTTCATTGTAAATTATTTAACAAATCGTTTACAATTTGATTCACATGAAAAAAATCCAAACATGATCTTTGGTTATACAACAAGCAAACCTGAGCTCTATAAAATGCTTGCTCTACATCCGACATTCAAATGTTCGTAACAGAAAATAAGGGGTAAATAAGGTAAAATAAAATTTACTTGTTTTTATTTGCAGGTATTGCCTACTACAACTGCAACTGATTCTACGGGGGAGATACAAAATGAATCGTTTCTTGAAACAATACAGAGTTTCCTGATTAAACGAAAAATGAATGTTGAAAAAGATATTAAGAAAATACAGAAATACATTTTAACACACGAGAATAACGAACTGCAAAACTCATTACAAAAAATTGCAGGAGCCATATCTTATCTAGATGAAGTTTGTTTCAATGAAAACTCAATTCATGGTATGCTGAAACTTTTTTCAATTTATTTTAAGCTTTTTGAAGATGACTTTCAATTTGGTGACATTCTGCGGCAATTGCTGAGAATTTGTGGTGTGATTTTGAGCTGCATTTGGCAAGTTTTCGTATGCCACTATTTGGAAAATGACGAAAAGTATCGATTAACAGTTGCCAAAGATATTCGTGAACTAAAACGTTTTGCGATTTTTCTTCATGAAATTGAACATGCCGATAATATTCTTGAAAGTCGTATAACTGAAATGAAACAAAGGGGCCAATTGTATGAAGAAATGGAATGTATTACAAGCTTAACAGAAAGGGCAATGCCTGAATCTCGTTTAAAGGGTACATTTATTTCAGTCAGCATTCTACAACTTTCCATCTTATGGCAAATGTATGCTGTAGCAAAACTGCCTGGCCACAGTGAAAAAAACGCAAATTATTTGCGGCAAATTATAGTGATGCAAAAGGAGAACAATATAACGTTCGTAAAAAGCTTCAGCGGATGCAATTTGTCTTCGGGTAGTTCGGTTGATATGTCTTTGGTCGAAAACTACCAGTTCTGCTTTGGATGCGATTCACGTGAGAAGCAGTGCTTGTCTAGCGATTCATGTACGCCTAAACGATCTGAAATATCAAATCAAGCGGCAGAAAAAAGTTGAATTTATTACGGTTAGTTGTTGTGCCTCTCCTTGAACATTACCTGAGAAAGAGTTTAGATTGGTTAAAAGCAAATTCTGGGCAAAAGTAGATCAATGTCTCTATATATTTGCATGATATTGCATACGGTTCTATGAACTTTTGGCAAAACACATGTGCGAAGTTGGTGATTACTCAGACTACGTAATACCGATATGCCTGTTAGATATGGAATACTAACTAAAGTTTTGAGAAAAATGTGCTTTTTTGACAAATGATAATTGCTTATAGAAAGATAACACCAAAACTAATACTTTTACCATGTCTGTCAAATCATAAAGGAGTGATTATCTAGTTTATATCCTCTCGCCACTTTTAAAGAAGATTTTGTTGATAATCACGGCATGTAATCCACAGTGTCATTCGTTCCAATTTTGTACATAATTGTGAATGAGGACTACATGATGTATAAGCACCTCAATGTTTGAGTTAACAAAATGAAATTTGTTAAAACAGTATAGCTTAAATGCTACAACTATCTGAAATTCTACCGTAATTAAACAAAATAACGATTGGTCCATTTTCAAATTTTGAAGAAAAATGATCTCGTTTTAATAAAATTGTAGAATATAGAAACGTTTTAGCAATACGCTATATTGATTTAAACATTATTTGATGCACAACCTGCAAATCCTTTAATATCGGACGGAATACTTAAAAAAAAAACTATTTATTTCACTCATTATTTTTTTGCGTGATGAACACATCCATCTCACAATATAAGACTTTATCAAATAATGTCTTGTACGTTTTAGCTCACCAGGGCGAAAAGCTCAAGATAGCTATTCTGATCAAAATATGTGTCTATCGTCTTGTTGTTGTCGTCGTTTTAACCTTTTCATTTTGTTTAGATATACTGTGCCTATTTTAACAGAACTTCGCACAAAGCATCATCGGCGGAAGAGCTTTCAAGTCTGTGGCAATGAATAATCAGTTCTTCTTCAAGGGGAGAAAATAATAAAAAAAAAAAAAAAGAGAGTGAAAATAGGGTTAGGTGATTTAAAAAAAAAAATTCTACTCAAACACTTGACCAATGACAAACAAACTTATCAAATATAATTCTTTTGGAAAAAACTCAAGGTTGGTCATATAAAGGGTTAGTTCTTCTCTAAAGAAGAGATAAAAAGAAAAAGGTAAAAACATGGTTGGGTGTTCTAAAAATCTTCTCCAGAACAACTGGACCAATTTCAACCCAACATGACACAAAGCCTTATTGGGGAAAGGGTTTCAAACTTGTTTAAATGGATATCCAGTTAAGCTTTTAAAAGACGATAATTAGGTAAAAGTGAAAATATGGTTTTTAGAAATTAAAAAATTCAGAATTACTAAGCCAATTTCAACCTAACTTAATGCAAAGCATCCTGAAAAAAGTTTTTTATTTGTTCAAACTAAGAGTTAGTTCCTCTTCAAGGGGTTGATAATTATGAAAGAGTGAAATAGAGTATGGTGTTTACCAATTTTTCTTCTCCATGTCCATTAAGACAATTACCACACAACTTAACAGAGGAAATCTTTTGGGGGAGGTTCACACTTTGTTGAAATGAAGGTATAATTCTTCTTTAAATGGGAACTAATCAGGAAAAAGTGAAAATAGGGTTGGGTGTTTGTAGAAATCTTTCTCCAAATCCCCTACTACAGCCAATTAGAACAAGACTTGGCATAAAGCATCCTCGAGTATGGGGGTATGGTTTCAAGTTTGCTCAATGGAAGACCATTAGATGTTGATGAATTGTAATCAGCTGAAGCAAAAAGATTGACACTGTGCATTGACATTTCATTCTTTTGTATTAGAATTAGAATCAAAGATCTTCAGCTAGTTGATTAGACTTACAGGTTTGACCGATGTTACTTAGGTGATTAATGTGGCCTCTGGGCCCTCTTGTTTTTTGATGCATACACGAATGTTTACAATTAAGAAGAACCAATTCTAGAAAAAATCAATGTTTCTAACACTATTTAGCATAATTCCATTGCAAAGCTTTTTTGGTAATGCATCAATCAATTTAGAATAGATTCAATCACCTTTCTTTTGAAAACGATTTAGAATACTGAGTCAGATTACAAAATGTTTGTAAGATACTAAATAAATGATTATATAAATTCTTTCTGCATTTTTCAATTTATTTTAATAATCTGAACGCACTTACATATCAAGTGAACGTAAACTGTGAGTTGCAATTTTAAAAGACGACGTTGATAACTATTACAGATGACAGACAGTGACTTAAATTATGCTTAAATTGCACCAATCTCTCATCATAAATACACATGATTCTTTGTATGCTTGGGGCCGCTTTTACTTCATTTCATACTAGATGATACCCCGCGCAATTAATACTTAACACATTATTATAATATAATGCTGAATGTGTAAAACCATATTTTTTTTCATTTTTGTACACACTTTGTCAAAATTTTATCCTATAAAATTGAAATAAAAAACAAACTGCATTGTTGGATATTTAGAAGACCGGGCAGGGATAAAAAAATATAATGTATATGTACGTGGCCTTAATCCCGTTTGTTGCGGCTGACTGGAAAAAAATTAACTGTTTTATTCAATATGTATTTATTTCAAACCAGTGAAAAGGTTTTTAGCGCATCTATCTCTAAATTTAGTTCTTTCTTAAAACCGTATTAATTTTTCCATTTTATTTATTAACTTTTTATATTAATTAAAGTCTGATCCAAGGCATCTGCCCGCGATGCTTGATGAACTCGTCTTTCACTTTTCGTTAATTAGTCAATCCACGATCTTGATTACCCCGTTCTGGAAAGTTCTATTACATTCTTTCCAGGGGTCGTGCTTTGCAAGCGAATCAAAACTAAAATCGCCAACTAAAGAAACGAATTGGCTTATTCAATTTATTCATCACTTTTCATATCTTAACTTTTATATATTCTTTAAATAGGCTCACAGTAAATAAGATCACTCTATACGAAATCTTTAAATATTTTTTCATCGCAAGAATATAGTTTCATCGAGACTATCCCTGACTTGGATCTGCCAAAGCGTGTCCACCACCTTACTCTCATTTTTGCTATTTCGGGCTTGTTTATCGAAAATGAAAATAGGTTTTTGATTAATTTCATAATAATAACTTATCAGTTAAAATTCAATTATACCTTACGGACATCATCTCACATGTGTTGAAATACCAAACGTGTAAGCAATTAAGTACTCTGGTGCAGGCAATTTGTTGTTTATTTGCAAAATGCCTTAATTTATAAGTACATGTATAGATTGGTCAAATACTGATTTTACCCAGTTATTGAAAAACCAGAAAATGCCTTTTGCCCCATGCATACCACCAGACATAATAGTATTAAAAGCACCATTTAGAGTGTCGGGTCAATCATCGTTATCTCGATCAAATGTTATAAAAGCCCGTCTATTTTGCAAGGATAAACTATCGTCTGAAGAGTTAAAAAATAAAATGTGGTTTCATTAATATTTTTGTATAATAGTTACGCGATACATGAATCCGTGGTCAATTACGTTGTTATACATTTAATTATTAGAAAATGCAGTTTTATTGATATTTAATTTTTTTTAAATCAACTGCTCAACGAATCTATGAATCTTGATGTAAGAACCCTAACCCTAACCCTGGGGATCAATTTCTTTTCAGATATTCTTCAAACTTATCTACCACATGAACGAAGTTGAAATTACCGGTTTGGAATTGTTACTTCTTACCCGCTTATCCAACTTATTCATACTAATAATAGGGTAGCATCATTTTTATTCTCATATTTTGAATTTGCATAAGTTTAATTATAAAAGAAAAGTAGTTAACTTGATACAATGACGGCGTCAATAATTCAATTTAATTTAGTTTTATTAGTTTCTTGCTTTGAAATCCTTTTTTGATAAATGTATGTCTTTTATGCATATAGTAAAAACTTTTTTGATTGCCTGCAGGGATAGGGTCAATTACATTCAAAAATTATTAATTTAATTACAATTGCTTGCAAAAAACCTTCCATTCAATTACCAATACCTTTACAAGGATATTAATTAAATTACAATTACGTTGCACATGTAATTTATTAAATTACATTTGAGGAAAATACATTTATTAAACATATTGAATTGATATGACATTGTACATATTTTGTCATGATAAACTAATGATATAGCTAGAGCACCTACAGATGTTCACAATTGCATTAAATGTTCATCTACCGTTCACTATTCATGTCCCCTAACATACACCAATCATTTATTCAATTTTTTTATTGGACACTGAAACTCAAATTTATATCCACTTAATTCTCTCTTATAAACACATTGGAAATTAAGGTAAAACAGGGATAGAGAGCAAACTATAATTGTTATCAAAACACAATTCACATCTATTGGTCTAACGGTCATACGCAGAACCAACCAAGTAAACAGATTTGGCAAAATTAACTTAAAACAAAATTGAGGACAGTGTCAATGAAAATACACGACTCCATTGTTTAAACAACAAAAACATTGATTTTATGTTTAAAAAACCAGATGATTTTTTATCCAACTCAATTATTATACAAAACATTTCTTATTTCAATAATTAATCAATTTTTTGGGAAAAGAGATTGAGCATACCATCAAAATTATTTGGTCTCTAACAAATTTAAAAATATTTGTCACATTGATATTCATAGATTTAGGATCCTTGTGATTTGATAGTCATTCATTGAAAAAGTTTATGTTCAAAACTACAGGTGCATTTAATAATAAACAAACAATAATAGTTAAATGTGTTTTACAACTCTTCCTAACTTGACTACCCTAGTGTTTGTATTTTTGTTTTATACTGATGTACTATTGTACTATGGAAATATAGGAGGGCAATGAATAGCGGACAGTTCTCTTATTTATGTATACCTCATAGTGTATTTGAAAGTAATTGGAAAGTAATTTGATTTACATGCTTTTTAAAGTAATTAATTAAATACAATTACATGAAATAGAAAATATGGCCTTTTACACATTACTTTCAATTACATCAAAAAAATTTATTAAGTACACTCAGTGACCACTACAAATTACTATATCTCTATTCCTAATTGCTCTTTATTTTTTTACATGTATTGAACCTTTTGCCATGTGACGGATGGTCTCAATTTAGAACTATTTCAACAAGACCTTGGACTTTCGGTAGGATATAACTTGTGTCAAAACAAGTCAAATAAAAAGAAGCTTAAAAGCCAGTCAAATATTGTTGATTTCATAGACGCTGATTGGCCAGTAATGAAATAGGCCAGCGTCACAATGCTGTTTGACTCAGTAAAGTAAGTTAATTTACTTGATTTACTTATTTATTTTTTGGCTTGACAATTATTTTACTCTTTTACTGAGCATAAATTGTGTCTCTCCTAAATAAATTATTAACAATTTTTATGAGCCTTAAGAAAAAACACACGTGAACAACAGTGTAGACAAATCAAGCGCGCCCTTAAAATTTGATTATATTTGGTAATATTCATGATTTCTAATATGTTTAAAGCGAAACAGAACGACAAAAGCGATACTGTCAAATATCGCTGCAATATGATCTTATAAAACCATGGCCTGTCGAAGGGTTTGAGTAGACATAGTTAATCCTGTTGTAGCACACCTATTGTTCAAGGACAACTATTTTGGGATTGCAGGTTTTATATGATTTTAAAAGATAGTTCACGCTTAAAAATTTACACAGTTAATTAGTTTTAACACAGCTCAAACAGAGGCACAAAAATCAGATGTGATTAGATTTAGCCTTATATCATTCATTGAATTATTTCAGTGTAAATGAAATTAAATGCTTGATTTAGATAACTTGAAATTTGTTATGTTTCTACAATGCAATTGGATCAGTGCAAAAAAAGGATGAGAAGCAATGTTTAACATGCCATTAAACATAAATAGAGTTAGTGAAGAAATCCATCCTGTGAATTAAGAAAGTTTTTTCAGGATTGTTTTATTTATACATGGCAAAAAGAATTGATTGCAACTTCAATATATTATACTGTTTTAATTATGTGGGCAAAAAAGTCTTTGAAAGTAACCTTTTTTATTGATTGGATCTAGTTTAGTTTGAGGTAAGCTTTATCTGTCCTTTTATTGGTCTTATTGATAAAGACTTACATAACAAGATATTTATTTGCTTTGATTAATTTAATTATCTACCAAGGCCTACATAAAGTCATTTAAAAAGTATAAAGAGGAATCAACTGTGAAATTTGTAGCCAATTCAAAAAAAAAACATTTTAAAAGATTTTTTAATCGATTGCCGTCTTAAGTACATTGTTTATATAGATACAATGTACTATTTTCTCACGATTCTTCTATTTTTTAAAAATTGAAAGTCAAGTTGAAAAACACAGACAAATCAGACTTGTATCATTCGGAGGCGTAAAGATAGGGCTTGGGTCCCCACTTTTTCACAACAAACTTTTTTTCCTTAAAATTATATATGAGAAACGGGTTTTAAAGGATCTGGCCCCTTCTTCAAATATACTGTAAAATACAAAATGTGCGTGCCTTGAGAGAATGCACTGTTGGTAATCTTTTCAAAACTATATACCTGACAGTTTGAATAACAAACTCAATAAACCTTCAGTTTGTGGTATACCTTGGTTGCTATGAAGAGCTAATCTGCAAACATTGATTGTTTATCTAACAATCAATCACTTTCGTTTAATGGTCTATTTCTATGTCAGAAGGAAATGTGACATATCGTTCACCTGAACAACTTAATTAATCATTGATCAACGAAACAAGTTACAATCTCTGCTACAATCAAACTTTAACAAATTAATTTGCCAAAAAAAAAATCTGCCGAACCGTTTTTCTCTTCAGGCATAAATGCAATAGCTAGATTGATGGAATGTGTTTCGTGGTTTACAAGTTACTGGCACAAAATTGGGCAATGTTTAATTTATTATTTTAAGCTTAGCTGAGTTCAGCTGAGCTAAAACAGTTAAGCAATCAATTTACAAGAAATGTGTGGTAAAACACTTGTTCGATCTATTTAGATTGGGTTTGTTTAACGCCTGCGAATCACGTCTTCTTGAGTACGTTTATTCCTGTACATGTTTGTATTGCATAACGTCTTCTATATAAGGTTGTGTTATTTAAATACTTATTAAGAATGCCATCGCTACTGTCAAGGTACGTTTCATATTAAGTGTTCTACCTTAAACGACTTGCAATATTAAAATATCTTACTAATAGCTGAAATAAAATTGCTAAATAACTGAATTCAAAATAATGATAAAATAATTTGTTTTAAAATCAGCGGAAGTGTAGTAGAATCATCAAGAGGTTGATTCTTTTTATGCCCTATTGATGATCCACATCAATTGACCGACAGGTAAGTTATTTTACAGTATATCAACAATTCCAATTGGTTTTGTCGTTAGACATTTATAGTGCTTTATTATACAAATTGATAAGTAGATTATTAATATTTATGTTTCAGCTTTTTCTGGTTGTGTTTTTAATTAATAAAGACAAACAGTAGTTGAATAACGTGATGGTAATAATTTTTATCAAAATACCTTATTTCAATATGTCAATCTTTTATTTCTATTTCGTCATCTAAAAGACAATATTCACTGTAGTCTTAACCGTATTGTACATGTAGCAATTATCTGTGTGTATAATAAAAATCAAACGCAACTTTAAACTGCCCAATTATCACCTATGATTTGGAGTTTGCATTGACGATGCATGATTGCTTAAATATATATATGCTCTAAAGTTGCTATATGTAGTCAATAATTAGAAAATATCATACCAGTTTTATGTCATGGTTTTAAACAGAAAAAAAATACTCTATTTTGTTAATTATAAATTTAAAAGATTATGCTGTAAATTTGCCAAAAAACCTAAAGCTTTTTCACCGATTGCGAAATAAATAACTTTCTATCCCATCCACTTAGGCATTCGAAATTTCATAGTATAGTATTTACATTCAGTGTATGTTTGCATTAGTAAGAAATCTACGAGGTTCAATTTCCTGCGAATGCTTTTAGCCTATTCATGCGCCATGAGCACAAATAAAGAAGTTAACACTCGTTTTGAGTGTATTTATCATTGTCACATTAAATGGAACTTTCAAACTTACATAAATTATTTGATGGAAAAATGACAATACCAAATCGTGAACTATCTCAAAAATCCATAAAACGAAATACAAATTCAAAGCAGAGCAACATGGACCTCCAAATATATAGAGGTAAGATCAGGTGCCTCGGATGAGTAAGCATCCTCAGCTGACCGGTCACAACCGCCGTGCGCCCAATGTCATATCGGTAAAAATGTCTTATCGAGAAAAATGTCGTAATTTGGGGAATTTATCATAATCGTGATATGTACTTATGAAAAGTAATCATTAAATCACATCTATTTCTTTTATAAAAACGATTTTTATCAGAACAATATACTTTTCGTCGCAGAAGAGAGCTAAATAACATATGAATATGATTGTTCCATATATATATTATATATATCCCTGACTAAGAGCGTATGTAATGGATTTGAGGCGACGATACACACAAACTTCACACAAGTTAACATCAATATGAATATAAATATAAACATAAAATGCTTATATTTGGATATTGTCGGTCCTATAACACATTAAGGGGGTGCGGTCAAAATTATCAAACCGCGCCTTAGCGATAAACATCAAAACTTAAATTAAAATTAGTATAAACCAAAACTATTACATCTCGCAACAAGACTTAGTATAAACGTTACCATGATATAAGCATCTGCATTGGTGTTACTGTACCTCATGAAAACCTACATTACAACCAAAAGATGCACAAACATATTTACAGCAAACCCCTATGGATGTGAAATGTATATATATGTTTTAAAGACATTTCTTACATGCCTGGTTGATTTTCTTTTTCCTTTCTCTCCCTCTCTTCTGTTTATTTTTGAGGTAGGGTTTTTTTTTCAAAAAGACGGGGATCGGGGTGGAGGTGTAGCACTCCCTCCAAAATCCGCAACTCTAAAAACCATTTAAATATGAAATACGATAAACCAGGATTGTTAATCATACAATGGACTAATCACATCTAATGAAAACACGAACCAATCCCCCTAAACAACTGACGTAAAAAATTCAAATGATCTCGTCAGTATTACAAAATGGAAAAGTCCTATCTCATTTTATATATCAGACCCTAAAGCGAGCCAATACCCGCAAAAGCACAGAAGAAAAGCTGAAAATTATATTTCCTTAGTCATGTTTTGACGTGAACACTCCGAAAAAAAACTTGTTAAAAAACATCGATCGCCAAAAAAACTTGTTAAGAAAACATCGATTATTACAAGCCCAATGTTAAAACCCCATTACAACGAGTAGTGTTTTATAAATGGAAACCCGAATCTCAATTACTAAAGATAACCACTTCACCACATTTTTATAGTGGTAATGGTTTACCATTTGAAGATGACCCTACTCTTTCAGGCTTAAAATTTGAATTCTAAATTTTGAATTGCGAACTGCGTTCCAGAACGCAGTTCACTTTTCAATTCCAAATAAGCCCGAATTGAAAAAAGTAGAAATAACCACTTCAGCATATTTCCAGATTGGTAATGGTATACCACTAGTAGATGACCCGGAAAATTTCAGGCCCCAAATATAAAATCTAAATTTTGAATAGCGAATTGCGTTCCAGAACTTAGTTTGCTTTTTCATTGCAAATAAGCCTGAATCTCAAAAAGCTGAAATGATTACTACACCATATTTTCAGGGTGTTAATGGTGTAGCACCAGTAGATGACCCTGAAAATTACAGGCCACAGATATGAATTCTAAATTTTGAATTGCGAACTGCGTTCCAGAACACAGTTGACCTTTCAATTGCAAATAAGCCTGAATCTTAAAACAGAGAGATGACCATTTCACCATATTTTCAGGGTAGTAATGGTATACCACCAGTAGATGACTCTAAAAATTTCAGGCCCAAAATATGAATTCTAAATTTTGAATTGCGAACTACGTTCTAGAACGCAGTTCACTTTTCAATTGCAAATAAGCCCGAATCTCAAAACGTAGAGATGACCACTTTACCATACTTTCAGGGTGGTAATGGTATACCACCAGTAGATGACCCTGAAAATTTCAGGCCCCAAATATGAATTCTAAATTTTGAATTGCGAACTGTGTTCTAGAACTTTTTTCCAAAAACTGATTGTCATTTTGACCACGATACAGAGATGCCTGATTGCTATTATGGTTATTGTTATTAATGTGGGTTTTTTCTTTTATTGACTTGTTTAAACAATTCGTATTTAATGCTTTAAACTTGTTTTGTTTAGTACAAGTCTGTATATTTATGTTGTTTTTATTCGTATTCAAACTCGGAACTTCGATTTAGATCAAATCACTAATGCTGAGTCATAGAGTTCTGGGGCCCGTTTCACAAAGCATACTTAGGACTAAGTTGTATCTTAGGAAAGAAATTTTTCCGAAGTTCATTACTTATCCGTTTCACTATTCCAATCTTATCTTATGAATTTCCTAAGTTATGTCTTAACTTTAAGACAGGTAAATCGATGTCTTAGGAACAAACTTAACATGGCGACTGTCTATCTTAATTGATTATATGCATATTAAGGTTGAACAAAGCTATTATCAAGATTTTTAATCTTTTCAAAAAGACGCTATATATGTTACTTATAATGTAAAAATTAATGACTGGCCATAAAAATGCGAGATTTATGTGGTATATGGTAAACAATTATTCATTTCAAAGCTCCGTCGATAGATACATTACCCTAAACTGCAAACTTAAAAATTATCAAAATATACGTATATTTCTTCATGATCAGTTAAATTTGTGGTGTAGACTTCTAATTTTTACATTTTTTAGATTATCTGATCGCACACGCAGATTGATAGCGGGTATAGTTATAGCTAGTGTACTGATGTTAATTAAATTATTCACGCCCGGGAATCACTGATCTCTTAAATCGTTTGATAAAATCAGGAATACATACTAAATAAATACCCAATTACAGATTGACTGGATGAATTGTCCTATCCCTCCAAGAAATAAGCCTTTTTTACGGGAGAAAATTTAGGTGCTAGGTGTGTGTGTGTGGTTTTTTTTTTGGGGGGGGGGGGGGAGGGGGTGTTCATTGATTTTTTTTGTTGGGGGATGGGGGTAGGAATGACCGGGGAGTGTTTTAGGAATGTCGACGCTAAATCCTCCATAGGGATGCTGTTTTACACAGTAACTGAAAATCTTGCGTTACATCTTCGTTTCGAACATTTATAAAAATAACAGAAATTATAGCAGTGACCAATGTTTTCCATTAATTTATGCGGTCGAAAAAATAATATTAAAATATAAATAACGAAATACATGTATATATAGCTAAAAAATATAGTACGATCTATCCATTCTCTCAAATGAAAAAAAAATAAACTATACGAATTTATTACGTAATTTTGATCTACTCTTTTATGCATGTGAATGTAAAAATATACAAAATTTTAGTACATGTACATAGACACTACACTATTTACAATCTATTTACACGTTATACTTTTTTTTTCTAAGATGTTTCTAGGTGAATAAGGGAATGGATTTTTACATTCATTGAAAAAAGTATATATACATTCGTGTCATATTGAAATTTAAAGAATTTAAATAAACGGTATCAATTTAGAATTACCAATATGATATGAAAGTGGCTTACATTGTATCTTAAGATAAGTCAACTGCGATATGCTAAGAAAGTTTTGTGAAACAGCTATGACAAATCTTAGGAACTTCCTAAGTTATAACTTTGGCATATCTTAAGTTCTATCTTAGGAAACATCTTAGGAAATCTTTGTGAAACGGGCCCCAGATGTTTATATCTTCTTTTTTATTCAAACAATTGAATTCTAAATCTTTTATGCTTGCTGTTTTTCTTTTCATCTGCTAGTTGTTATTTTGTTTTATATACTACTTATAAAAATACCCATTTTAAGCTTTACCATCGTGCAAGAACATTTGCAAGAGATGCCATTGAAAATAATTGACGCATGCCTCAGGGAATATGAAGAAAAGATTCTTGTTGGGATATCTTACAGCTTAAAGGGACATGGTCACGATTTTGATCAAATTCAATTTTACTATTTTTATTTTTTACAAAGCTTAGGAAATGTATTTCTAATGACCAAGTGAAGTTTGAGAGTCAGTCGAAGAGTTATGAGCAAGATACAAGCTCACAACGCTTTGTCATGTAAACAAGGCTCATGCCCTGTATTTGTTTACAAAGGTTCAATTTACCAGTAAAAATATTTTTCAAGCAGATTTGTCTTTCTTCATTTTTAGCATGAATAAACAGTTTCTAACATTTAACACATTCACTTTAGGTCTAAAACTGGAATTTGTACTTTAACATTCAAAATGTAAACAAAAGCTTTGTTTACATAGCAAAGAATTGTAAACTCTGTAACTCGCTTATAACTCAACAATATATAACTCAAATTTTGGTTGCCTATTCAAAATGCCTTACTGAAGCATTGTAAACATTTTAATCGGAAAAATAATTGTTGACCAAAATCGTGACCATGCCCCTTTGATACAATGGGTTAGCTTTTTTTACTCAAACTGTATACTTTATTAATTGCCAAATTGATTTTCTATGAAGTATTTTTTTAATATTTACGGTACGGAAAGAAAGTAATAGATTTATTTCTTTTAACATCAAATGCAAAAGCTTTTAAGGACTTGGATTACTTGATTACTTGATTTGTTTCGTTTATCGTACAGTGGAGGCAATTTATGTCGCATTCATCTTACAAAACGCGATATTGATTGAAAAATAATATTCAGACGTCAAATTTAATTACTTTGATATTTATAGAACCTCTCATTAATGTTGTATTTATTTTAACCTTGAACTATGTCAAATATCTTAATTTATCTCCAGATCTGGAAAAAAAATCTAAATACTTGTAAATCAAATAAATTTAAAATTAAATGAGTAATCGAAATTTGAAATTAAATGAGTAATCGATTCACATCCAGCAAAAGGGGTTCGCCCTTAAAATTGGGAGCCAAGAGAGTTCAAGAGAGTACTAATATGTAAATTCAGATTTTATAAAAAATTGATTTGTATATTTTTCCCGATTATGTTTAAATACGGGACATAGTTTTAGAAAAAGTCCTTATGGTGACCTTCTGCTTTGACAATTGACGGCCTTAAAATCATCATGTTATTTTCAATAGAGATCTTGCTAATGGCATCATTCTTGTAACAATTTTTGAAAATGTTTAACTCAGGATTTTCACTTTCAATTGAACTTTTAGATATCATCTTTAAAAATAATTCTTATTCGCATGTTTTAATATGAAACGAAATGTAAATTAATTTGAGATACTATTCTTTACACCTTTATCCCACTGTCAGTCAACAATAAATTTTAAAGAATATTCTCCTACAAAAAATATTAAGTCCAGACTGCTCTCCTCTCTAGTCCTGAGAAATGAATTCCATACACTGATCACCGTCCGTTATGAATAAATTCTGATTTAACATTCATATGTCGATGCTTTTTTTAATCATAAATGTCTGGTAGTACAGATAATTGATGAAATTCTGACAACTGAAATAATTATATTTTCGGATTTCTTTATGCATATCGTAATTATTTGAAAGATTTGACCTGGTCTTAAGTACGAAACTATCCCTTGCCACCTATAGTTTATTTTTTCTGTAGGTGGGCATTATGAATTTGTTTACCTGCAGTAAAAAATTTAAGGATTAAAATACATGTATATAGGACACCTGTTTTGTGTTATTAGCTTTAATGTTGGAACATTAAATACAAACTGAACAACACGTAGGTTTAACAAAACAATACTATTATGATTAATATTAAGTATATTTTGGAAAAATGCGATTTTCTTCATTGCATGTACAAACCTTTGTTTAATTCTTACCAAAGTGGCGTTGACATAGAGCGTCAAGAGTTACGTTAGAAAATGTAGCGTGGGACAATTGTGTTAAAATGCACATATATAACATTCGTTGTTGTATGAGCATTATTACTTATTAGGTTTGTTACTGACTGTTTAAAGAAACTTGTGGGGTCGGTAAAGTCCATAGAAGGCGTGGCGGAGCCGAGCCTTCTATGGACTTTACCGACCCCACAAATTTCTTTAAACAGTCAGTAACAAACCTGATAAGTGTTTTGTTTTGTCGAGGACCTAAAGTTTAATATGTAAACAAATGTTTGTGTAGAAAATCAGTTCAAATAACGTTACGTCCGCCATGTTGCGCTATAAATTTTGACGCTTGCCTTTTAAAGAAATTTGTAAGGCAGCCATGTGACGCGTTTCATCCAATGACGTCGCAACATTTTAGTCCGAGGCAAAACAAAAACTGTTAATAAGCCGATCCTTCTCAGTCTTTTGCCGGAGATTGAGGTAAAAATATGACGTTTACGACAAAAATAACGACGTTAACAACGATTGACAACACCAACGTTTTAGCACATATTTATTATTCTTCCATGAAATCGAAATGTTATGCCGATATAGTATTAAAAGGACCCGTTGAAACTATTTGTTTATTTTCATTATATAGTTTGCATTTTTAATTTCTTAAAGTTTTTACAGTTTAAACAGTTTATTGCCATTCTTAAGGTTCAAAAACTTACTGTTGGTCATTATATTCTTTCTACTCTCATATTTTTGAACAAGTTAAATGTTTTCCTATTTATAGTTACAACTCTACAGGAAATAGTATCCATGTTGTCACTTTTGCCTAAGTTATAAAGTTACCTGTTCTCTGATTGGCTAGGTTAGTCTAGTTTATGTGGTTGTCATTGGTTAACGTTAGTTCATAGAATCTAGGCATATATAAGAGAGTGATTGGTCAGTTTTCTTCACGGGTTGGGGAGTGATTAACTTATGGTAAGTCTCCATTTCTGTTCTTAGCACTTAAACCTCTTGGTTTTAAAGCTATGAATAGATTAGAGTTAGGTTTAGCATGATAAAGCATGATTTATGTAGAGTTAGGATTTAGTTCATTTTTGTAGGATTTAAAGAGTTTTTTATAGTACAGATTTTCCTTGTTAAGAGTGTAAGTTTAGATAGGTTTTCCCTTTCCCAGTCGTCGTTCAAGGTGTTGTAGAGAACTTACCATTTTTTTATAGGGAGGGTTATATTAGTCATTAAAGGAAGAAATTTGATATTTATAGAGATGTAGCTCGTTCCTATTCTTTTATTATTGAATCTATTTTTAGATTTTATGGTGGCCCAGTAGTGACATATTTTGATATTTAGCAATTATTTGGCATTTTTGCATTTTCTTATTTATTTTTATTAATTGTAGAATTTGATGAAATCATTAAGTATCCATTGTAATATTAGTTCATTATAAATTTAGATTATACCTATTTTCATATTAATTTTCACTTTGAGTACTTCCGTTTTTTTCTATTATTATAAAATTCTTATAGTTGTTGCTATCTTTGACTTAAATCAACTCTGTAGACATTAATAAATTGTGTTAAATCTTACTGGTCTTTTCATTTCAAGTGTTGACCATAATTCAGGAATCCACTTACCTAGGTTGATTTTTAACTGAGCCAGTATTTGACATTAGGGTTACTTCGATCACAAGAGTTATTACCCTTGTCTTACTGGTTCCGTTTACACTATAACAAGCAAAAATAAATGTTAAAGAATTATGGAACAAATAAGTGGCTCGCCACATACATATCCTAATGTATTCTTTGATGGATCTTAAGGTATCTTTTTACAAACATTAATACTGGCTTACTGACTATTAAGGGTTGGTCGTTTAACTCTAAAGGACCCCAGTGATACCACACTGTACCCCAATGACACCCAGCTTAGAGGCATTCCATAGTTTTAATAAGTTATTACGTCTTAAGAAACAAGGGGAACTAGAGAGACATTATAATAATATTTTTATAAATGATTTTCATGGTAAAATATTTCAACTAGAGGAAAGAGACCCATTACATCTACATGTTTGTAACCTTAAAAAGACCGTAAAATTAATGTTATTTTAAAATAGGGAAATAGTAAAACATACTGTAAATTCCTTATATTACGCGAGTACTTAATTCCGCGATCCTGCTGGTTTGTTTCAAATCGCAAGAATATAAAATCGCGAACGTTGAACTTTTCTCCTTATTTCTTATAGTTTTCAACTCTCAGTAAATAATCGCGAGATTTTAAAATCCGCAAAGGATGCTTCTCGCGATTTTACGCGGATATTAATTCCTCGCGTTTAATTAGGAATGTACAGTACTTATATTGGATTTTATCCGACGATTTTTAAAAAAAATTGACAAAATTCTGGAATTGATTGTAAACGAATATCCATCTCGTTAAAATAGTTATAAAATAAGGTAGATTTGACATATCTGTCTGACATCATTGATTTCATCTAATGAGCTTATTGTTCTTGTTAGGAGGGGGGGGGGGCAAGAAATGCATGTCATGATGTTTAAAAGTTATCTAGACTAAAATATAAAGGGGGAGGGGTCAATTTTTGCCTTTTACAACCGAATATTTTCTTTTTGAGAAAAAGAATTCCCTTAATTTCTTTGCTAGACACAAAATGCTAATACAGCCAAAGGAATGCGGCTCTTTACTAATCTTGCACGTACTTAACCTCTTATGGCTCCGGCTTTGATTGCTCCGGCTCTTATAGCCCATTGCAGGCCCATGCATTTTGTAATGTAGGCTCTCCTTGGTTCCTGTTCTTGTAGCTTTGTATTACAAGCGTCGAATACTTTGTAAAAATAAAAAAAAAGACTAGACCCTTGTTGTTATAGCAACAAAAAGGTCTTCCGTTCTAATAAAATGTATTTTTTTTTGTAAAAACAAGCTTGTTTCAAAAAGAAAGTATAAAGAATATAATATTAACTTTGAAGAAAACTTTTAGATTGTTCTTCCATGTCACTTTTGACTACTTCCTTTGACGACAGGAAGTTACGCCGATTCAATCAAACATGTTTAACATATCTATATGCAAAAGTTAATCATCCCACAAAGTTTGATTGTTGAATTCTTTACCGTTTTTGGGATTTCGTAGAGCAAAGGTTTATTGTCTTGGGACAGGAAACGAACGAACGGAATAGCCTTATGAAGATAAAAATTAGTATATCTTGAACATTTGCCTTACATTACTACATTACTGTTTATCAAGCTTACTAAAACAGTGTAAGAACCACAGTTAAACTTATAAAAAATGCCATTTGTTTGAATCCTTCCGGTGAGGACCGGAAGTGACTGCCGACAAAATGAAACACGTAAAATACATCTTCTATCAAATGTCTATTATGTTTGTAAGATTTGTGTCTTGATCACTTACAGTTTCTGAGATTTGCCTGGTACAATATTCAGTTTAAAAAATCTACTTCACATATCTCACCGGAAGTATATATATTTTTTTGTTTATTTAACATCGCATATATATGACTTATGTAAGGATGTATACTAATATAATAATCCTATGAAAAATAAGTAAAACGGGTTTAAAATTGTTTTTAGAAGTGCTTCCGGTGACGACCTTACGCCGAGCAAACCAAAAAAGTGTAAACTCATCTACATACCTACCTACCTAGTCCTTGTTGCACCCGGAGGCACACAGGACAAGAACTAGGGATTTCAACTCTTCTCTGTTCTTGGCTATCCTTTCCACTTCTCCCCAGGTAAGGTTCATTCCTTTAGTTCTTTTTCGACAGTACGCCTCCATGTTGTTCTTGGACGGCCTTTCCTCCTTTTTCCTTCTGAAGTCCATGTTAGTGCCACTTTTCTGATGTCATTTTTTGGCTTTCTTAATACTTGACCTTTCAATCTCCATCTGTATTTTCTAAGTAATGTCCTCATGTCTGTTGTTTTTGTTATTTTATGTAGATTTCTTTTGATGGAAACTCATCTACAAACATAGATCTATTATCCAACAAAGTTTGAAAAAGTCATTACCGTTTTTGAGATCTCGAGGAGTCTTTTGTCTCGGGACAGGAAGCGGACAAACGGAAGTGCTCAATGAAAATGAAAGTTAGTATTTGTTGAACATTATAAAACAGGGCTTTATTGCTTATCAATCTAAAATTGTCAAAAAAACCCAGTTTAACTTAAAAACAACTTGAATTGTTTGAACTCTTCGGTGTGGACCGGAAGTGACGGTCGACAAAATGAAAGCAGTTAAACAAATTTTCATTCAAATGTCTATCATCCATGAAAGTTGCGTTTCTTTATCACTAATAGTTTTTGAGATCTCGTGGGAACAAAATTTGTTTTAAAAAAGCTACCTGAGATAATTGAGAAATTTCACCGGAGGTAGAATGTTTTTGTTAATTCAACATCGCATAGATGACACATGTAAGAATTTATACTATCATATTCATTCTATGAAAAATAAAGAAAATAAGTAAATAGAATAATTTTGGAACAGCTGTCGGTGACGACCGGAAGTTGCGACGAACAAAACAAAATAGTTAAAACACATCTACAACAAAAAGTCTATCATCCCACAAATGTTCGGATGTTCAAGTCTTAATCATTTCTAAGATCTCGATGCCACAAGCTTTTCGTCGCGGGACAGGAAACGGACGACCGGAAATAAATTTTCAAAAAATTAAAAAAAACACGCCTCGAGACATTATCATTTTCTATCATCCCTGAAATTTTTGTTTCTGAAAAAATCTGTTCAGCCATCTCTGACAAATTCTGTCAACAAAAAGGGAGGAAAATAATAAGAAAAAAGAAAAAAGAAAAGAAAAAAACACTACATTTACTATTACTTTAAAAACAATCGCAATTTGAATAAAACTAATTGTTGAAACTCAATACGTGTATTCTTTTACCAGTGCTGTTTCTGCATCAACTTAATCACCGCAGTGTTTTGACAACGTCAAAGATACAAGTACTATATGTACGCCTTCAAGAGGCGGTATGACTATTTCCTGGGGCCCGTTTCTCAAAAAGGCGTAAATCTTGGCCTAAGTTAGTCCGACTAACAAAGTTACGCCAATATTTAGTCGGGTCTAAGTTGTGTTTCTAAAAGAGGCGTAAGTTAGAGTTTAAATGTCAAAGAACAAAGAGCATGCACATATCGTATTTTGTTTTGCTTTGAGGCAATGATTTATGTGGTGGATCAATTTTCCAATTCATAGTACATGTACCTGAAAGTACGCATGTTATACTTTAATCCTGAATGTGCATAGTTCAAGTTGTTCATAACATTTTATATTAATGAAAGTAGAACAAATGCCTATACACCATATAACATAATGAAATTTTAGAGAAAAACAGTTGATATGAAAGAGGAATATTTAAGAGGTTTCAGATACCAAATATATGACAATTAAATGCATTGTAGATGATATTGAGGCACAGTCGTACTTTATTGAACGAAACAATGCATAGAAATTAACTCCAATGTTCGTGTAAAGTTCAAATATTTATAAACTACACGGACAGGGTACAGTAGATATGCCTGCATACATCTGCCGAATGATGATTATGCTTCATCTAGATATTTAGACACTTTCAGATGCTCGGATAAGGCTTGATTCCTTTTTAACACATTAATATATTTTTTATAGAAAATAATATGACCATTAGTTATAACCAACAACCCACTGAAATCGAAAATATCTACTGTATAAATAACATTACATGAACCTTGTCCATGTCTACAGAAGGAAGAAAATTTCCATTCTCTGTTCCAATATTGAAAGAATGTAGACAATGTTATGGAAACGATTCTTGATTTTCTGCGATTCAAATGATAATAGTTTTGAAAGATATTGTCAACAATGAACAAAAAAAGAATAATAAACATTTGAGTACGTGGTCTCCCCAAACTCCCTTTCCTGGTTTTGGTTTAATCAATCCAAGTTTTGTTTTCGTTTTTTTCGGGGGGGGGGGGGGGGTTAAAGTAATATATACTGTATACAGGGAGTTACTCGCCCCCTTTTAATTTTCAATCATTTTACCCTCGTTGTCAGCGGGCGAATTTAAGACTCGTTGATTTTCACTGTCTAATATTCAGTAACTTAAGTAACAACTGTGACTTGGCGAATTCACGACAGAGCGAAACTGTTTGCAAGTGTAGAAGGGCGAAAACTACACGGGACGAAAATAACCCTGTTTACGGTATCTTGATTAAAATATAGATATAAAAGCATTCATATAAGAACACCCTACCTATTTGAAGAAAGTTTTATAAATAAAACGTTTCTAAAATTTTAATGGAAAAGGCATCTAAAAAATCCCTTATCCCCCTCCGGATAAGCCATTGTGCATTTTAGCGATTTTAACAAGAACAGTACCGATAAGACCCAACCTAACACCATAGTAAATCTCAACTTAACCACGGGTTTATTTTGGGGTTTACTCTGGGTTTACTTTTTGAAAAATTTGGGTCCACTCGGGGTTTACTTTGGGTTTACTCGGGGTTTACTTTGGATTTACTAGAAAATTGCTTTTGAGGTCAACTGTACGCACTGAAGTGTGGAACAGTTTAGTCTCTGTGTCCACTCTGGGTTAACTTTGAATTTACTCTGTGTCCACTCTCGTAAACCCAGAGTAAACCCAGAGTAATCTCAGAAAGTAAACCGAGGGTTTAGTTTGGGTTTTACTTTCTGTTAGGTTGGGTCTGATTGGTACTGTACATTTGAGTTTTACTTTTTTCCCTATCTGCTTTGGCCAATGGGTTTTGGGGTGGGAGTGTATAAAATTATTAATTTAATAATTATGACAAATGCAAGCTAGTTAAATGTGTAAATAATACACACATTTGTAAAACTGCTAAAACAACGCTTTCGTATTGCAAGTCGACAACTTCGAAATAAAAAAAAATATTCCTTGATATACATACAGTACCAATCAGACCCAACCTAACATAAAGTAAACCCCAACTAAACCCTGGGTTTACTTTCTGGGTTTACTAGAGTGGACCCAGAGTAAACCCCAAGTAAACCCAGAGTGGACACAGAGAGTAAACCCCGATCAGAAGTATACCCTGAAAGCAGACGCTACATGTGTATTCGGAATACACAAGGGGCAGGAATCACAGGAAGTAGGATGATAAAATAAAATACAGGTCTGCTTCACACTTCAGTGCATATAGTTGACTCCAAAAGCAATTCTCGAGTAAACCCAAAGTAAACTCCGAGTAAACCCAAAGTTAATCCCAAGTGGACCCACAGTTTCAAAAAGTAAACCCAAAGTAAACCCAGAAAAAACGAGGGGTTTAGTTGGGGTTTACTCTGGTGTTAGGTTGGGTCTGATCGGTACTGTACATCTTAAGGTCAGACGACACGTTCCTCGAGAATCTTTTTTGTATCTCCTCGTAATAAAGAGTTCCAATAAAAAATATTAATTTTATAAATACTTTTAAAATGATCAAAATTTACTTGGATATGGTTATATGTCTAGACGGTCGAGTGGTTAGAACCATGGCCGCTCACTGCCAGAAGCGTATAGGTTCTAGAGGTTGTGAGTTCAAAGCCCCGCCCCGGCGGAGATATAGTTCTAATATAATGAATTTCGCTGTGCTGTAGATGTATTTTTTTTTATATCAGCAAATCAAGAGTATTTTCAAGAGGATTATATAGGAAATTGCCTACTCTAGTATTCTGCAGAAATGCCTGGTAAGGTACCCTAATTTTTTGCAAGAAAGCTTGTCAAAGTAGTAGTAAACCATTAACAAATTCCTGGGAAAAGTTATCTAAAATTTAGGAACGTGTCATCTGACTTTAATATGATGAAACAAACCTGTCATTGCTGTTTAATATGAAGGCAATTGATCACTTAATCCTAGAATTGATAAGATTAATGAATTTGATTTCCAAAAATTCAAGGAGGTGTGCATGTGAAATTTTAGAATCTTCAAGAACTTTGACAAACGCTTGTCAATAGATCTAGAATTGATACACAACTCTGTACGCTTCTAAAACATATTTTCAAGTAATATTTTAACAAAAATTGATTGTACATGTATCTAATGCGAGTTCATTTACATTCAAAATACATGTAGCTTTCGTACGGTTTCGTAAAGATACTAGGAGTAAAAAAATGAAAAAGAGAATGTATACGTGTTGTAAAATTGTATGTGATATAAGTGAATGTAAACGTTTTGTGTTGCTCCTATTCAAAGGAGTATTCTTAATATTTTGAAATTAGTTTTTTTTAATAGGTTCAAATATGATTAGAAACATTAAATTCTAGTCTATGCTTACTGAGTATTGATTTAAAAACCAATAATCTAATCGTACTTATGTATACATCTATCTTGTTGGGTAATACATGTTTAATTTAGAATTATTAGCATCTTTGTAATTATTGTGTTTATATCATTTATCGGGGTATACCCATCTTTAATTATTCATACTTAAAGTAGATTTCATTAACGAGTAGTAATGTATATTACATATCAAACTGATTTACCTTAATTTATTTAGAAATAGGAATGGTTATTTTTTAAAGTTATACGTACATGTACAAATATTTTAATAAGCGAGAATGAATACCTTAAAAACACATAGAACAAACTAAAAATTAAACTTCTTTGTTTATTTTGCCTTCAAAACAAAACACTATCCATTTTTATGTAGAGACTAAGGACTTACGCCTACCCATTAGCAGGCGTAGATTTAAACCCATATTTAGTCCCAACTTAGTTTCCGCCTTTTTGTGAAACGCAACTTAGTCTGGTTTTGAGGTCCCTAGTTTAGTCCAAGCTAAGCTTACGCCTGGACGTAGGCCTTTTTGAGAAACGGGCCCCTGATTTCCATTATATCAAATTCCAAACATAATATTTTAACTGAGTACACCCTTAAGAAGAAAAAGTTAATATTTCGAAAAGAGGTTTTCAATCTTTTAAAATATACTCTGAAACTACAGGTATCACAAATAAAATTTGTTGAAACGAAACTTGATATCGTGCACGGAGATCATGCATGTGAAACAAATACCTGGTTTTATGAAATCATGACTATTATTTTTTTTTCTTCAAAAAATAGAGTACAATGTACATAACGGTAAGTTACTTTTTTTTATCTTGTAGATGGTGCTTAGAGATTAATAAGAGGACGAAAAACCATGAATTGTTAAAAGAAAAAAACCTTATACCAAACATGGCGACTTCATATTTATCAAAACCCGAAACTAATTTCGTTTGTTTTGCAAAAGTGTGCGTGGATGTTGTAAAGATACCTTTAATTGACATTCTTTTTGATCAGATCAAGCCAGACGACCTTTACCATAAAATAAAATCATGTGCCGCTCTTTCAGCTGAAAACGGTAAACTTGTTCCAGATCAAAAGAAAATATGCTATTTATCACCACCTCATCTCCCTGACTATAAATCATTTGATGCTACTTTACTTTACACACTTATAAGAAATTTGTGTCCTTCGCTTGAACCAACGCAAGGTTGGGGGATTAAACCAAAGGCTACACATACAAAGATTGGGGATGATATCGAGCGTCTAAGACTGTTTAGAAACAGCTTTGCACACGGCGAATCAACAGAAATTAATGACGATGAATTTGATGACATTTGGAAGGAAATAAAGTCAGTTATTCAAAGAATGCAAGCATCGACAAACCCATTAAAAAAATATGAGCTCGAGTTGATAAATATAGAGGGCTGTAGGTTTGGATATGAAGATTGGGAAAAGTACAAAACTTTTTTGGGGGTTACATTGCAGATGTGGAAACATATCGAAGGTAAATGTAAGTAAGAAAATAATCTAACAAATCTAATGATAATCTTACTAATCTAATAACTAGATAAGGTATTAACATAAAATTTTCCCTGATTCAAGACTAATCCAATTGATCGATTTTATTCTTGTTATGCTTGGTGTGTTGTAGATGAACCTCAGATTTGTATAAAAGGTGCTCAGAAAGTTTTATGCGGGGAGACAACGCATTTTGATGCAGACTTGAAACAGTTCGATTCTCAAACTTGGTCAATGTACTGGCAAAAGACAAGAGAAAAGACAACAGAACAAATTGACACAGTAAAGGATAAGTACAAGAATAGCTCCAATTTAAGGCTTACAGTAAATTTCGTGAGTAAGGAAGATGAAGGGGAGTACCAAGTTGTCTTAGCTAGAAAACACAATGGTGGGGATTACAAGTTATGCAGCAACAGAATTTATTTAACACCAATTGGAGGTATTGTTTATATTTATCACACCAAAAAGAAAACTGGAAAAAAAATCTTACCACATAAAATGTCTAAGGCTTGTGTTTTAAAATTGCAGAAAAACCATACTTCACTCGTTGGAAAATTACAACAGGAAAAAAGAAAATAACTATTAATTACAGTTACAAAATCTCAGAGAGGTCACCAAAAGTACTTCAGATAGAGTGGACAAAAAATGGGGAAAATATAGAAATTAAGACAGGAAAGTACGATGGAGGTGGCTTGAATGACGGCTTTTTTATTCTGAAATCACCAACTATGGACGATATAGGCAATTACTCATGCACAGTCACCAATGCTGTAGGATCAGCATCAGAACATGCAGATTTTGGTAAAATTGAAGATAAAATTACAATTGTCTTTGTTTAAGATCACAGAAATTATATTTTCCCCCTATTTTTAGCCGGTGTCATGGCTATCGGCATGTTAATTGCCAGTGTTCTATAAATAGCACAACTACCAAAGTAGACAAAAAACCGAACAGCATCAAAGTAAACGTTTCCCCTATACGAAAAAGTTCCACGGTTTTTTTAAGACTGTTTTTGGGGAGGGTTTTGTTCGCAAGGAGTTTTTCTGTAGTTTTTCATTTAGACTTATTAATTATGTGTTTTCAAAAGAAGACAATGAACTTTTGGCGCATATTATACAATGCGCATGAATTTCCTTGAACTATTTTACAAAACATTGGTATTCGGCTGCACATAGAAGAAATGCGGGATTGATTTTATAATGTTTGTTTCAAACTTCAATCCACTATTGTTTTTTGTTTTTACATGACAGATCTATTTATGTAATAGCTGCTTTCAAATTTTAGTCGTTCTCTGACGCTATAACGACATTATCATACGCACGCGAGAGAGAAAAAGACAGAGAGAGAGAAAAAAAGATTGAGATTGCCGGTCTGTACTACAGAAAATGCAAAACATCAAAACAGACCGGCTTTCAGTACTTTGATTTTGATAGTCAAGCAAAACATATGTGTCAGACGTAGAGTTATAATCAAGATGCAGAGGTCACAACTACTTGTTTTTAAACAAATTTCAGGCGATGTTTTTGTTTACATATTGAATGTTGAACAGAAAATAATGATTTAAGTCTGAATTGAGTGTGACAAACCCTTTTTTCGTTTATAATCGTTTAAAACGATCTTCCAAATCAAAAAAGGAGATTGAGACAACTTTACTACATGTAAACAAAACTAATGTAAACAAAAAGACGACACAACCATGTTTACAAAACTAAATTTGTGATATCTCTTTCTCGCATAAAAATCAACCCGTATGTTCCAATTCTTGCTGGAATTAGAATTTTAAACATAAAAATTGAAACAAAAATTTTTAGTTCATTAGACAAATTGTAACTAAGTGATGAATTTCCTTGCAATATCTCTTATCGAATCCTTACCAATCTTTTGTCGCCATTTATTGGAGAAATTGATGTGAAACCCAGACAATGGGGTGATTAAATTGTTTATGACTCACTTGATACTTCTAAAAGCCTACGCATGACTAATCTTATTTATTCTTATCAATATTAGCAAAAACTTGCAAAATATTTTTTTCAGATCTTCCAATTGCAAACATTTCAACCAACTCAAGACCAATTTTCGGATCAAATACGATAATTACTTCAAGAATTTTATCTTGTCCATCACTTGAAGGTGTGGAATGGCAAAAGAGCATTGACGGAAATACTTTTAACTGCATAGACATAAGTCAACCACGATATAAAGGAAGTAGAATTGAACCCGAGTCTCCATTACTTGTCATACCGAAAACAACATTTGAAGACAAACTTCATTATCGACTTTTAGTTTGGAATATATTTGGACGGTGTATCAGTGATCCGTTACATCTCATCGTAACAGGAAGTATGTACCAATGAATTACTCTTTTTCAATTTTAGAAAATGAAACGTTGTCAACATTTTTTATTTACGCATTAATTTGTTTTTGTTTCCTCTTTTTTCGTTAATTAAATATTATATCGTGAAATGATTGTAGGTCCTCCAAATGTTTTGACAAGTCATAGAATATATTTCGAACATCAATCAGTAAAACTGATTGGCACAGTTTTTGTGAGTGAAAAGTCTCCTGCAGTGCACACAGTATTTTGGACAAAAAATGGAGAGAAAATTGTAACGTCTGAAAGAGGTGGAAGATATTCGGAAGTGAGCGTTGACCATCCTTCACTTACCATAAACAGTGTAAACTCTCATGATATCGGGGCTTATCAACTCAATGCCATCAACGCCGTTGGATCAACTGCTAGTGACACTATTGTCCTTGGTAAGTTTAACAAAAAGTATTTTTAAAATCATAGTTAATATACGTTAATTTAATGATCCAAATTTTACATGTAGCCGTAGGATTCAATCCTTAGCAAATTCATTGCTATTGGATTTTGTTACTAGATAAATGTATATTACATGTCCATCTGGCAATTTCCTTTATTCAGGTTGATACATGTAGTATCGTTTTTACTAATTGGAACAGTTCAAAAACTCTTAAAACAAACTTCGGTTAATTCACAACCCTTATCAAATCTAATCTGGGGATTTAAATCAAGCGCAAAACTGCATGTGAACAATTTTTTAAACTAACTGGGGTTTAGAATTTTCTTCTTTATCGTTAATATGCATAATTTCAAATGTATTTAATATTGTTTTATTAAATTGTAGTTGATGTTTTTTTCTATTAAAAAAGTATTTGCAAACAAATATAAGACTCGAGCTTTGTTTAAGTAACCACGACGTCTTTCCTCTGTATTTCGCTTGTAACATAACTTCTAACATTCAAACTTTGGTGAATCATTTCAAATAAAAAAGCAAACTATTTTATTAATAAAAATAAAATTTTCATCTGAAATCGTGTCTATGTCTCTTTAATATAAATTTGAATCATGCATCTTTAAGGAATTGTGAAAATAAATTATGATAGTTCATATTTAACATATGTAACACCTACGAAGTAAGTGCACGTATAAACATTATGTCATAAGAACTTTAAAAAATTACAACAAATTATTTGAGTTTATATATGTTATCACCATATATACAATTTACAAAACTATAGAAATAGTCTCCCATATAAATAAAAATAGTTAATTTGAAAATTCCTAGCTAATATTAATTGTAGTTATATTACATAAATTTTGTCTTTCCAGCCCCGATTTTGATTGCTGGGGTTTTTTTCTTTCTATTTTTGAAATGGTTTTTTTTTATCTTTCAGATGAACCTAGTATATGTGTGGAAAGAAAAGAAAATCCTGATAGCAGCCACTGCTTTATAGCACAGATCCAATCCGTTCCGGCAGCCTATCACTCTCAATGGATGGTAAAGGGGAAGGATGATGATACGTTCAAGCCAGTCGACATCAATGATGAGGAATTTAAAGGATCTTCAAACGCCCTTCCTCGTCCTATATTGGTTGTAAAACACAACCAACTACTTAAAGAGAATTGTTTTGTCATCGAAGTACAAAATTTTGTTGGGAGAAAAACACATTGTTTTGCAGGCATGTTTTATTTGCATTTTTATCGTTAAGGGGACTAAAACGTTTTGAGAAGAATTTTCTTTTTATTTTTAAGTATAAAATGGTTTTCTTGTGCATTTTTAATGATTGACCAACATTTGAATGTTAGATGTCAAATTACAAGCGAGATACATAGCCAAGAATTAATTGTTATGTACACAAAGCTCGAGTCTTATATTTGTTTACAAATAATGTAAAGTAATGAAATTTAATTTTCTTTTACAAAACGACTCGTGGCAAACATAATGAACTGATTCACTGAGTTCATAAATAATATTATCACCGAGAGAAAGCACCATTTAATTGAAACTTATTCCAATATTACATATCTAAACGCTAACAAGACGAGCTTTGTTTATAACTAAGAATTTCAAACTTAGAGGAAACATTAACAATACCCATATAAATCTTTCTAGACATTAAAAATTGAAAATAAATGTTTGTAAAACGTTGGCCTCAAATCGTGTCTAGGTCCCCTTAAAAGAAATTTAGTTTAATCTAAACATACCAATATGTATTAATCAAACGTAAAGTTATAGCACATGTCTAACCAACAACGACGAGTTTAGTTTAGATGAAAAATTGACATTATTGTCATTTTGAATAATTATCTAGATCATAAAAGACTGCTTTAAAAAAAGTGGTGGATTCTGTAAATTCCTTATATTATCCGAGTACTTAATTCCGCAATCCCGCCGTTTTCTATAAAATCGCGAGAATATAAAATCACAAACGCGGAACGTTTATCCATATTTTTTATAGTTCTAACCTCTCAGAAAATAATGGCGAGGTTTTGAAATCTGCGAGGAGTGCTTCTCGCGATTATACGCGGATATAAATTCCGTGCGTTTAATTATAGGAACGCGCGAACACGTTAGAACAAGATTTTAGGTTTTTTTTAGTTTATGTTGATATGTTAAAAATTCATTGACGAAAAATTCTACACTGCAAGAACAATGTTGTTTCTTTTTTGTACTCTTTTGTTCTAGTTTATTAGGAAGACGGAAATCGCTTCTCAACCGAGAGGGGAGGGGCTGGAGAAGGGGATACATATACATTTTTGTTTATATCAGGCTATTAATTTATGAGGATAGATTAAAGAACTTTTATCAAGTAGTAGTAATGCATTATTTGATGTGAAACTGACGGTAAATTTAGAATATATGTACTTCATTAAACTATACTGCTTAGAGATTAGGTATTATTTGATCACTCAAACACATAATTATTTTTTTTAAACCACTATATACAAATCCTTTTCTTATATTGGTAGGAAGAGGACATTTAAAAACCAGAAGATGTAAAAGAATGAGTACAGAGGCTTTGATCGATAAAAAACTTGAAGATGTCAACTCTCTCTGTGAATCTTGGGGATTTAACGTCGGGGATATTATCAATTCAATTAGGTTAAATGCACAAGAATTATCAGAAATGGCATTGGCAACTATAGATGTATTATTCGAATCATCAAAGAGTCAGCAATCCTGGAAGGACAAAAATGTCATTATTACGGCAGTGCACATTTTAGGAAAAGTTTTGATGCTAGTTGGATCGCCTGTCCACGTCACTGGCGTATCATCTGACGTTGTTCGTTTGGCTGACTGTTTTCTAAATATTTTCTTTAGGGTATGCAATCCAAATATTGAAGCAATGCTAGATCTAGGTGACAGCACGACTGATGGATATGATTATGTTGACTTGGCCGAGCGATTTAAAACACTTAATATATTTCTTAATGAGCAAGAATTGACAGAAAACTTCGATGAACCCGATTTAAGTGACTTTATTGCAAATATTGATATTTATATTGGAATTGACGAGATTGGAATAGTCCAAAATCGTATTAAAGAGATGATGTATGGACCAAGAGATCAATCTCAACCTTATTTGAACTATCTGAAAGTATTTTTGAGAATGTGCACATTCCGTCATGTACTTTTGTTAAGAGTAATGAATTGCCTAATAGCGAGACAATATTCTCTTCGTACAGTAGATACGTTAAGAAACTTCATCGAAAAAGAAAGAGTTGATAACCGTTGTTTTCTGAAGTTTTTCTCTCTGCCGAATCTAGAAAGCACAGAAATTGTAGCTGAATTTGAACCATCAGAGCACACAGAATTGGCAGCATATCTTAGGGAAGTGCGACTGCCTTTTCAGGATTTGAGAGAAATACTTCACGACCGAATTTTCTTGATCCAATCTTTTGTAAATCCTTTTGTCTTTCTGGCTAGACAAAATTCAATTTTCAGCAACGCTGTAACATTGACATTTACTAAAAGAGTACTCTCCACTGACAACAACCAATTTAAATTCATTGCTAAAGATAACTCCTTCAATCTTTTCTACATCCAATCCCCAAATTCAGACAAATGCGTGTATATTGAGGGAAACACAATCAAACAGGGACAGGAAGCAATGCACAGGGCTGCTCAGTGGAGAGTTTTACAGGTTTACAGATCAGATGGTGGCGACAAAACAGCGTCTTGTTTCGTTATTTGTGCAAAACAAAGACCAAGTAGATTCGTTTATCTGAAAAAAGACAGAAAGTGTCTTGTAAATCATTCTAAACCAAACGATCAGTGCTTATTTGTAGTAAGTATTCATATTTATTTTTGATGTTATTAAAATTTTTGTAACAGCATGAACAATATGTCCTATCTAATTCAGTAACTCACTTTATTTTTCCCTTGTTTTAATGTAATAGCCTGTGTTTAACGAAGGCATCTTAATTTTTGTTCAAAGCAGTTCACAACATAGTAACTTTTTAAAGGGTTTGCAAATCTATGTTTGATAAACCAAAGCTGGATTTTTAAACAAATAGTCTATATTACTAAATTTCATTTCTAACAATCAAATGCTTCAATTACAAAAATATCACAATCTTAAACGCAACGTCCAGCAGATTGATACCCCAACGTGCTTTTGTGATGCAATGTTAATGAAAAAGCCCATCAATTTAATCTGATTTAAAATATTTTTTTAAAGCTGATACCAATTGGAGAATCACCAATACTAGTCTCAAGACCTATGGAAAGGAATCTTACCGATGAATTACAGGTTGGTTAAACGATCTAATACCAATTGTTTAAAAGCCAAATTACTGATGCCTCAAACATGTTACTTTGAAACAAAATATTGTTTTTTTTTTATTTTTCATGTATAAAGGATTTGGAATATCAATTATAAAGACGTTTATAAGATTTCTTCTGTTTCAACTGATCAATTTTATATTATGATATATTTTGCAAACTGCTCTAAATTAAAGTACATTCAAAACACAAATAAATATTATAAAGAAGAAGATATTATTTGTTACAATCGACATTTCTTTAAAAACGAATTGCCAAAAAAAATATATTCAATGCGTTTTGCTTCATTTTTTACTTCTTATAAATAGAAAAACCAAGTAAATAACCAAATTGGAAGCAGTTATATGCAACATTAGGATAAAGAGTTATAATTTCGACCACAAATTGCACTATTCTGATTACAACGAGAATTCATCTCCGACTTCAATTTCTGGGTATACTTTTCTATCATTGATTTAGCAAGACACTCAATAGAATAAATGAAAAAAGAATACTGCTAAGCAGAGCATCGCCTAGGCAAATGAATATTGCTGGAAGAAATGCATTATTCAAGGAATTAGGAATCATTTTTTAGCATTATAAGGTGACAAAACGATTTTCCGGTAATAAATGTTGACGAGAAAATAATCTTCTCTAAACTTTGGACTAGTTTTACTCTAAGTATTTCGAAAAGCAGGCAGGAAGACACGCAGGCACGCACACACACACAGACAGACATATAGACAGACGTACAGACACACACACACACACACACACACACACACACACACACCAACACACACTCGGCAGCAATGCTTTCTTTCCTTTGCAACAAGTTGCGCGGGGTGATAAGTAAAAGGAAGCAGCGATATTTATGGTCTTCCTATTCCAACGGAAAACCTTATAGTTTTCGTACTGTTTCTTATTATCATTTAATTTTTCCACAAATTTTGTGCACGCGATTCCTCAGAAACTGTCCAGCCGATTAACACCATATTTTCACAGATGATTAGAAGTGATCTGAATTGTTTTTGTGTTTAATATTTTTGCCGTCCGATTTTGTTTTATATGTTTGTTCCGGTACCGATTTATCGCTTATTTTGCAACTTTTACGATCCATTTTGTGCACGCTTGATCTAGAAAACTGTCAGAGATATGAATATGAAATTTGCAGGATAGGTAGACCATAGTCTGAAGTTGTGCCTGTTGGGTTTTTTTAAGCCTGTGGTGCCATTCTTAAGAGCTCACTATGGCTCGAAAATTGAGTACGAATTTTGTTCACCTCTTTTGTACACAAGATTTCTCAGAGATGGTTCGATAAATTTTTCTTGAAATTTTCAGGAGTGATAGAAAAAAAGTTATCTCAAGGATTTTTTCTTCACTTTTTCCAAAGTTCATTTCCTGTCGTCCGTTTCCTGTCCCGCGACAAAAAGCATACAAGAGATCTCACAAATGATAAGGACTTGAGCATTAAGACTTTGTAGGATTATAGACCTATACTTGTAAATGTCTTTAAATCATTTTGTTTTGTTCGTCATAACTTCCAGTTGTCACCGGAAGCACTTCCAGATTTTAGTCGCTGTAAGTGATTGAGACACGAACCTTTAATGAATAATAGACAATTGATTGAAGATGTGTTTAACTGGTTTAATTTTGTCAACCGTAACTTCCAGTACTCACCGGAAGGGTTCAAACATTTCATATTTTTGATAATTTTAACAGATTTTCTTGGGTGTTTCATCTAGCATGATAAACAGTGATGTACACTAGGTAAATGTCAAAAAAAACAGCTTTTATTTTCATTAATCACTTTTGCTCGTCCGTTTCCAGTCTCGACACAAAAAACTAAGTTCCACCCGGATCTCAGATTTGGCAGAGATTATCGATATTATATTGTATCATATAGAACAAAGTCTGACGGAAGACCTACACGTTACTCGTAACGATATCTAGTTCAATTGAATATTGACAATTCACCACAATTCAAAAAATAAATTCCAATCGGCTCATTGCTGACATAATCACATACTTTTAGTATGTGATTTGAAATAAAAGAAAATGTATTTAAATTTTTTATCTGATATCCTTTCACTTGTAGGAAATGCCTTCTTTCACACAGATGAAATCACGAAATGTCCAAATCAGGATTACAAACTTTAGAAAGATCAAGGATTTTTTGCAAAAGGAACATGCGATGATTGCAAATGATATTGACCAAATTGAAAAATACATTTCATATGAAGGAATTGAAGAGCTAATTATGTTGAACCCTTTACTGGAAAAAATAGCCAAAACAGTAGATTCAACAAAAGGTGACAACTTTGATGAACATACGATGCATGCATTACAACAGATGATTTCGATATGTTGTCAATATTTTTTGGATGAATTTCCCTTTGGGTCAATTTTAAGACAACTTTTGAGGTTGTGTGGAGTGTTAATAAGTTGCATATGGCACGCACATGGAATTGATAAACTCTTTTGCACTTTTCTTAGTGACAGTGACAAATATTATCAATTAGCTATCCAAAAAGATGTACGCTGTTTACAACGAGTTGCCTTTCTTTTGCACGAAATTGAAAGATGTGAAAATATACAGGAAAAACATATTTCCTACATAATGAACAAAGACAGGTTTTTGGTTGAATTGAGAAGTCTAGCATCGTTACGAGAAACTGCAAAAGCAACCCATCACCCTCAGATGATGGTTACAAGTTTGAAAGTAAGCATACTTCAACTAGCGGTCATGTGGCAAAAGTTTGCTATCACTCTATACCCTGGTCATAGTAATAACTATGCTAAAAAACTAAGGCAGATCATCCAATCGGAAATGACTGAAGACGTATGTTTGATGAATAAGTTTAATGAGAAAAGACAATGCCAGAGATGTACAAAAATCGCTGTAGATCTATGGCTTGTTGATGACTACGTTTCGTGTTTGGGGTGTGATTTACCAAAAGACAGGGAAAGACGGACGAGAAGAAACCTAAAAAAGATGTTTCTGGTGGTTGTCCCGTTACTTAAAAGAATATTCCAACGTAGTCCGGAGAGATACACGCAACTCGATAACCCAAATTAAAAACCAAGAGAGGAAGACGCACTTTTCTCTCTATTCTTCGAATTCTGTTTATTACATGTGTGCCTAGGACAAAATGTTATTACATGTTTACAGTTAGTAAAAGTATACCGACTAGGGTGTATTTTAGATAGGGCTTTTAGTAAAAGTTCAAAGGTTGTTATGGCATCCATTTATCCTCCGGATCCTTTAATATTTCAGAATAGTATACAATAAGTCGTTTAGATTCAAATTTTTGACAATGATAATGATTTATCTACTTTCAAGGCATTTGCTTCATCCGCGTCTGTAGAACAGTCGATATTTCTAGTAACTTCAAATACACAAAATCAAATTGAATTGCAGTGTCGTGTTCTGCAATGTATATCAATCGACTTTCTGTTTTACAGCAAGAAAGCCCTGTTTATCAGTTGACCTTGACCAATGATATTATATACATATATTTTTTCCTTGTCGTCTAGGCGGACGTAAATGTCCGGGAAGTTAAGCAATTAAGCGTTCACAAGACTCTGTTTATTTCTATTGGGATTGAAGTTTTTACGTTTGTACCGGTTTATAAGAATACCGTCAATGTAAGGTAAACATTAAGATGCATTGTCTTAAAAATAAGTATATACCTTTTGGGGTTATTCTAAAGGTACTTGAACCTTTAATTTTTTTTTCAAAAAGCCTTAATAAAATATATCTTCCTTAAAAAGATAATTGTTAAAAGATTCACTACTATACAGTTAAACAGTATAACCTAATGTTATATAACAAGAATATTAATACCAGAATAGTGGTTCTTTTTTAATATTTGGTTGATTAAGCCCATTTACATTTACGCCTAGTCTCATTTGTTCCTTTTCATATGCCAAATTTATTTGATTTTTTTAATGGCGATTTACTTTGTGCTTTCAAACGCATATCTGAATATATAATAAATTCTTAGCCGTATAGCATGTGTGTGTGTGTGCGTGGGTGTGGCTGTGTGCATGCGTGTGTAAATTTATTATTTTAATTTTACCAGTTTTTGTCAATGCAATTTTTTTTTTCATATCTTTTGATTTTTTTTTACTGGAAAAAATATAGGGTGTCCGAATTTTTCTTAATTGTTTTCAAGATTAACCTATTCTTTGGAATTGAAGTATAAAAAACATTACATAGCTGTATATTTAGCTGAGGAATGAAAAATCTAAACCGAATTGGATGATACATACATGAACATGGCCTTAATTCTTTTTGTTGCAGCTTAGGGGAAAATGATAACAATGATATTTTTTTAACCAGCGATTTGGTATTTATAGGTCGTCATATCTCTCAATTTTGTACTTTAGGTCAAATTTCACTTCAGTTTTCATCACTGTCCAAAATAAGAATTTCAGATAAAAAGACTGATTTGGGAGAAAAAGGGGGAGAGTGGTAACCCCCTTCTCTCAAATTTCACTTTATACATCATTTATTCATACAGACTTACAACACAATATGTTCCTTGTTTATTAATTAATGTCTTAAGATTTACTACTAATCTGTTGTGGTATAAAAATGTATGAAATTGAAATGTTAATGTATGCATATTAATTAGCATTTTTAAACCAACGATATCATATCCAAAGTATCTACCCGATGATTAACTCGCCCAACACTTTCCGTCATGGTGTAAAATTATTCTAACGGCATTCCTGGGCACCCCGTTGTCGAAAATAAACCCTCTCCATCAAAGCTAATATTGTTCTATTTTATTCATTAACTTTTTTGTATCAACCAAAAATATCCCACCCAGGGTATAAATATTTCCCCACGATACGCGATGAACCCATTCTACACTTTTCGCCATGACGTTGATTTTTCATTAGTCGAACCGCGTTCTTGGTTATCCCTTTCTGTAAAGTTCTATTCTCTCGCCGACGGTCGCGTTTCGCTAGCTTCTATCTATCAAAACTAAACTCGTGCAATCAAAAAACGAATCGCCTTATTTCATTTATTCAGCATTTATCAAACCTTAACTTCTATATATAATCCAAGTATTTTTGCTGTTTACGTAATCTTTTAATATTATGTCATTGCCAGGATATATTTCAATGCTAACTCCCACTGACTTGGATCCTTCAAAGCGTGTCCACCACCTTACTCGCATTTTTGCTATTTTGAGTTGGTTTTTCGAAAATGATAGTAGGTTATTGATTAATTTTACAATATTACTTCTCAGTTAAAATTCAATAACAGCTTACAGACATCATATTACAGGTATTAAATACCAAAGGTGTAAAGAGTTATGGTGCAGGCGTTTTTTAGTTTATTGGCAAAAAGTCTTAACATATAAGTATAGATACACATGCGTAATAGTATAAAAGGCTGAGCCCCTACACACTTTGCAATATACCTATTTATGGGTTATATGTAATCATTAATTCTAATGAAATAATTAGATTTATTTCATGGTTAAGTCGGTAATTGTCTGACAGTTTATACATTTATGAGTAGTACAAAAATACCGAACCCGAAGTCGGTTTCTTAATACGACGCGCCGTACTGTATCTTTAAAGTAATTCCTCGTTGTTTAATTTCTCTTTTCATGAAATGTTTACTTACACATGTAGTTATAATTTTTCTCTTGCATGCTTTAAATCGAGACTTATGTAATTAGTTCAGTAGAATATATATTTTGTTCTCACTAGATGGATGTGCCACATACTTCTTCGAGAGCAAAAATTGAGAATATTCATTCTTTTTGTAAATCCTTTGGTTATGACACAAATGATATCATCCAAAATATCATTGCAAATATTAGTGAACTAACTGACAGAGATATTGTTCTCATCGATGCACTATGGAACTCAAGAGATGGATTCCAGAAAAAAAGTGGAAAATGCTCCATAATTGAAGCTATAAGGGTGTTAGGATGTGTTTCATCTGCAAATATCATTTATTCAAGGGCTGGTTTAACGCCAAAAGTTATGTTTTTGGTGGTTTACTTTTTCAAGGTCATGTTTCGCATCGTTGATCTGAAAGAATTACTGGATCCAAAATGTACATTAGGAAATTTCACTGTCCATGAATTTTCCGGATTGGCCGAAAAAATTACAAAAACTGAAATCTTAATTGATGCGGTAGAAATAAAAGAAAACGTCGATGAACCTTCATTGCACAGTTTAATTTCAAATTTTGACATACACATTGGAGTAGACCAAATAGGGAATCTAAAAAGTCGCATCACAAGCATGATCCCTAAAGGAGAGGATATGAAAACATGTCTCCATCTGTTGACATTGTTTATTAGACTATCCACCTTACGACATGCTCTCTTATTCAGATTGAAAACTTGTGTTGAGGCAAATAACTATAGTCCAAGCACAAGTGGTACATTGAAAACATATATCGAAAAAGAGAGAGCAGATAACAAAGAATTTTTGAGATTGTTTTCACTCCCAAGTCTTGAAGACATCTACGTTTTAGCAGTATTTGACCCAGCGGAACATACGGAACTCACAACATATCTCGAGGAAATGCGTCTTCCACTACAAAATTTACAAAAGGTGTTGGATGGAAAATTTTTTCTTATCCAGCCATTTAAGAATACGTCAATCCTACTTGGAAGAAACTTCCCGTCTTTTGGGGCCGCAAGAGCCATGAAAAGTTCAACAGATGTTGATAATGTTCGAATCCAATTTGAATTCGAGGCTGTTAAAGAATCCTTCAATCTTTTTTACATTAAGTCCCCAGATCTAAAAGAATACCTCTACATGACTAGCAAACTTTATTGTGATTATTCTAAAAGATACAAAGATCAAACTGGTGCCCAGTGGCGGATAATTCAAGTAAAGGATGAAAAGGGAAGGGAAGATGACCCATCTTTGTTTGTTTTATGTACAAGAAAACAATCTCGTAATTTTCTTTACATTGAGAATGCCACGCTTATTGATTTCGCAAGGGGTTTAGAGGACAGCAGTAAACCACCTGGGACAGAGTGTTTATTCCAAGTAAGAATGTTGATTCTACTTTTAATCAAAGAAACAACTATATTCCTTCAAGAAAATTTAAGATAAAGAATCAATTAATTTGCAAATTAACACGACACAATTATTTTTGCAGCGAGATAGTCAGGGCTTCTCTATACATTAAGTTGAAATGTTTGTGTTAATAATTTAAACGTGAAAGTTAATTGGGAATTAATGCATAATCATTAAATCATTTTCTTATCAATTATTTTGTTACTTCTTTTACCTTTGAAAAGGATAGTAACAATTTCCAATTTAACTACATTTTTCTTTTCATATGATGAAATGAAAAATTGCAGACTGTATTTTTAAAAAGACAAAAGACATATGCATTCTTGATATATATTCTTTACAATCAAGTATATGTGATCAGCAATGTTGAATAAACACAAATTATCATATTTATTACCTAAAACTTGCTTTTGATAATTTATTACAGTTGATGTCTCCTGGAAACCCTCCTATTAGCATTCCTTTCCCAAGTCCTAGACATTAAACAGAATCTTTAAAAGGAGGATGCTGAAAAGGTATGCTAATAACTAATATTGATAATAATGAAATAATAATGAGACACTTTTTGTTCATTTTGAATCTCGTGTTTGCTTGATTGGTAAAACAAAAAAACGTACGTGTCGCTAATATCAATGATTTTATCTAATTATATTTCAGATTTCAGGATATGAAAAAAATCTACTACATCAATTTAACTATTCCCTTGTGAATGATGTCTAGTTGCGTGACTGTATTCTTCATTAAGATATATCTAATTGAACATCCAGACTTGTTTTAAGGCTCTTTTAGCGGTCTAGAAAATTAGCAGAATTGGATTTATTGAAGTGTCGATAATCGTTTCCCATTTTTATTTTTAAATTATTTTTTAAAATCATTTATTAACTATTTATTAGCTGTCAGAACATATGTCAAAACTCAAAGACATGTACACAAAATTAACCATAAAGTGTAAATACTTTGATTCGTGCTATTAGCAATTCAATGAATTTGTAGAACATAGTAGTTCGTAAGTGGATGACTGTACTCCTTTTTTTCGCTAACGTATTTCAAATATGATTTTTAACAACTTATGAATTCAATTTTACCCCTTTGCAATGCTCATTAGACTGCACTACTGCTTTAAATTCATTGTTTTCAGTTTTACAATCATGGCTTTTTTTTTGTTATACATGTACATTATGTACTTGTTGTTGTTTTTTGTGTTTTTTTAAGATAATATTTTTGAAAACTACAAACTGAATTCATATGTAAATATATGCATACTAGTGTCTGTACAATGCTCTGAGAAATTGTGTGTGCGTAGGATTTCGAACAGAAAACTCAATTCTATATTAACCTTCGATTTACTTGTACAGGGAAGTTGTAAAGCAGAAATCTAGATTCTTTACAGCAAACTTATTTACCTTTGAAACTACTTTAAAATAAACAAAACTTTGAAAACCAACCATCTCTTGATTTCTAGAAAAAAGTGTGTTAAAATCATCTGTTTGAATTAAAAAGATTCATCTTTTCTGAAAGCAGAAAAATATGACTTTAGTGATAAATACTATATAAATAAAAAAAAATGATTTATCTATCATTGTAAAGAATTAAAATGTTTAAAATTGCTTCCTTCTTGACAATTTTATCAATCCAGACAATTTCTATTATCATAGTAGTAAATTAAGAAATGAAATATGTTTACATTGATCGGCATAAATGTTAGTTATATGTTTGATCAAGTCTCCTTAGCTAACACGATTGATCAGTATAAGCTGATAAGAAAAAGAACATACATTTTTCAAAGAAGTGATATTTGCAAGTAAGTAAGTGAGCGATTTGTTATAGTGACATGTGTTATAAAAAATTACATTAATGTAATACAAAATTAATTATGAAACACCCGCTCCTTTGGGCATATATGTCACTGCAAATACTATTATAACATACCGGTATATGCACATATTACACATTGCGTTTTGTATACAGTAATGAATGTCTGTAAAGGTAAGCTTCAACACTAAAATGGTTGTCTAGAAAAACTTGACAAAACGAGAATGATACAGTTTGACTAAAACATTACTAATGTTGGATTGTATCCAATATTATTAAATAAAGACAATTTAATAAAAAAAAATATATTTCATTTTATAAACAAAAATTGCATATGATTTCATCGATAGGCTCCCTTTTATACTGTCCCATTTCAATTCTAATTAGAAGTATCCTACATTTAAATTTTGTAATAATAGATCTTTGAGATTTTGAAATGTTTATTTCAAGGTAATGGTCATGGTTTGAGCTAATAAACTGAATTGAATTGAACTTGCCTCATAAATTCTCTTAAGTACGCTAAGTGAAGAATAATAAATCACGTGCAGATTGAAATTCATCATTTTTACATGTAAAGAAACGACATTACTTAAGGAATGAATTCAATAGCTATATACTCACATGAGTTTGAACAGTTTACGCTTTATAAAACACAAAACTGTAGGGCAACAGACCTGCAGCTAACCCGAGTCCAGTTTATTCACGCTTTTAAACGATGGGTATGATAAGTATGTGTATAATAATAGACTTTGCAGTTGTTTTCCCTGTTAATCTAGCTATATTGCAATGAGAAATGACGAACAAAATTTGCTTACGACATAAAGGTTATTTCGTTATGGATGACGTCGAGACGGGTATGATTGTCTTTAGACTGCGAAAAAAAAAAAAAAAAAAGGTCTAATGTTTTTGCAAATCAAACATTAATCTGTGTAAAAAAAAAAAAATCTTTAATATTTTTGAAGTTTGTTTTGTTTAAAGTCGATGCATAGTATGCGTGTTGAATAATCATTCGGGGGGGGGGGGGGGTCGAAACCAAACGGTTTCCTTTTCTGAACATCCCCATGATGCATTTGGTTTGTCGGGGGTTTTTGTTGTGGTGTTTTTGTTAACATAAAGAAATTATTTTTATTCACTTTAAATATATTCCTTTTCAATAGGAGACCGATCCCGCTGGTATAAATAGATATGTGTTTATAACTTTCTAAGATAATTGGTTTGCATGGAAAATTACTTGATACTGTAATAGCCAAAAATTCGGACAGGGCAGCTTTAATGTCCTTTACCTGTTCAATGAGTTACCTGTAGTTGTTGCATAGCTTTTTAAATAATTGGACAGCTACAAATAATTTGGGTAAACGCACTAACGCATGCTCACAAATACACAATAGACACACATACTGTTTTCTCAAATTAGACGGAAATGGGTGAATTCCAATGGTTCATATTACATGTATCTGTGTCTGGGCAAATTCATGATAGGGCGAAGCTGTAAAATATTAATTGCAAATTTGGTAATCAATTAAAACAAATGAATCCTTATAATTTAATTTTCTGTCATTTTAAATAGTAGCGGGAAAACAGTCATTTGACCTTTAAAATGACATTAATTTGTAAAAAAGAAAAACAAAATAAAAAAAACAAACAAACAAAAAAACGTAACGTCAGGCGGATTGAAACGTTAAACGTTTTTGACGTACTTTTTCCGTAACATAGGCTACAATGTACATTATTAATTAATGCGGTATACGTAATTTTTTAACGGTATGAAAGTGTGTTACATCCAACATTAAATTTTATAAAAAAAGAAATATAGCTTCCGTCCTCCTTTTTGCAATTCGTCAGATTCCTTGAAGCTCTGGATACGAAAAAAATCGAAAAGGATTTTTACTTTTACTTGGGTTATTCCGAAGCATCTTTTTACATTTTAATTGAAAATGAAAATATCATGTTTATAACTGTATGCTCTGTATATCAACAGTAGTTCTATAAAACGAAAATTGACCATGATTGATGACAATATACAAAAAGCTGAGGTTTTACGTATCTTATACTTAAAAAGTTCGCGACGATGTAGTTCTTGCGAACCTCGCGAATTATTTTCGCATGGGAATAAAAGTAGGTTTACAGAACATGTTTATCAAACCTGTGGGTTTCTCTCGATTATAACAAGTATCCATACTTGTGACATTGATAAGGCCATTACCAATAAAGAAACGACAATGAAGGTAAGAAAAAAATGTTAAAAATTACAACATAAATGCAAAATGTTCATGATATAAAGTTGTATACTGCAAGTTTCTCGAATTTAAATGGAAACTCGGAGTTTAATTTGAATTATATAGATATGATATCATGTATGTGTTTCAAAATTTCTGTGTCATTTGTTGCTTCGATCCCTAGATTGCGTGCGTCCTGTTGTGTCTGCTGACGGTCTCTGTATCGGCCTCCGACTACTGTCAGGAACACGCCCCCGCGGGAGCCGTCAATGGCTGCAGTGTCCCCCTCCTACACTTCCAATACGAGCCCCAGTTCACGCCCTCCTGTAATAAACACGATATCTGCTACCATTGTGTGAGTACGTTTAAACTAAGATGTTGTATTTCAAGAAAACGTAATCAGTTATGTTATCATGTGAGTGGAGTTAGTTAGACTAAAGTAAACAAAGGAAATGTATGACCTTTGATATCACTGAGATGGCTGATTGAGGGCATCATATAAAATCAGTATCGTTGTTATCATTGTCTGTACATGTATATTGGTTAATATAATTGTAGAAAATCTGTTTAGAAAATGTTACTTAGTTAACTGAACACTTGTACCTTTCAACGTAATTTTTAGGTCACCTATTTAGTGTGTTAACATTAAGTGATACTAGATAACTGTTATCACGTTCGTTACTAACAGTCCATTAACAAGTTCGAACTTCAGCAAAAATATTATCTTACTTAAAAATTAATGAAAGAAGTGTTCCTAGTTATAGCAGTAAAATATTGAATTATCTCATTTGCATATTTACTTTACTAGACTTTGAATCATTCTTAAAACAATAATCAACCAGTTTGTTGTTGAATCGTTGTAATGTTAAGTTATTTAATAATGATGGAAAACAAGAAGGTGTGAAAGAGAGCTTAAAATTACTGTGTCACATACTAACGTTTGCGACATGTCCCCATACTATTTGTTCTTGAAGCCGTCTAGGTGTTACATACACGATGTACTTTCAATTAGATACATGTAATACCTTTACCCTTAGGGAAATTAAATTCCTGAAGGATTTTTATAAAACCCCATATGATTATGAAGATATTATGCAGGAAATATACTCTTCCCATGGAAATTATTTTTTTTTATAGGAAATTAAATTTTTAAAGAATATATTTCACTTTTCATGCAAGACACACTAGTTCTTAATTCAAAATTGGTTATAAACTTTTTATATAATATTTCTATAAAATGCCACCTTGACACTGACATACGCAGTTCACAATTCAAAATTTATTATTCATGTTTATTTGCTAGAGTAAAACAGCCTTAGCTTCCGGTTGCTCTCACTTTTCAAAAGCAGGTGTATCTGGGCAGATACAATATTAACAAGCATTCTGAGAGTATTGCATAAGCAATACACGTCCCCTACCGGTTTGTAGAAATTTGTTATGCAGAATATCATTCTTACCGTCTTCTATACCCCGAATCAACAGACCAACCCGATAACAAACCCGATTGTAATTATACAAAAAACCCTTTCGAATAAATTAAAAACACAATGCTTGAAACTATTTTAGAGAACTTATTTGTTTTGTTAGAAACAATTAAAGAAATGGTCCAAGTAATGCACAACTGCCTTATCTCGAGAAATGTGTTCATTAACTGAGTTACCTTCTGGAAAGGATAGATCATGGATTATTCTAAATTCTCCCTGTAATGTTTTTGGAACAAGCCCCAATGGAGAGCATACAGAAGTTATCAAAAGGTTTAGAAGTATAAGGACCAGGAATGCGATTGAGACCTAATTCTTTGTCTAACTATTTCCTGACCACCATCGGACTCTTTCTAACCGATGAATGATTGTTCTTAGCAGAATTTGACTGAAATTTAGAGCACCCAAACCTAAATCCAAATTTGAAACCATCAACCAGAAATGTTACCAAACTTTTGTCATAACCTTGCAATTCCTGAAGCAAAAAATCATGCTTTATTGTTGTTGGAACTGAAAATCTTGGTGTTTACCTTGTTTCTATCTGAGTTGTCCCGGTTGCAGTTGATTTTGGGGTGCTGGCCATTGCATAGCTGGCACATGTGCTTGAAATTGCATGGTGAGTTTTTGCACTTTTTACCATTGTTGTAGCTAAAGCAAAAGAATCGTGGTGATCTTGCACTATACTGGGTGTATGACGAGGGACGAAAGGAATGAGTGAGAGTGAAAGCTTTGACCATGTACTCTGTGATGGGGACTTGCCAAGGTACCTTATGTGACTGACGCAGCTAACGGAAGTTCTCGTCATAATATCTCCAGGCATTGTCACCATTGGAGCTCCTGATTTCCCTAACTGTGAAGCAGTATTTAAGCAGATTGGCAAATTCTTGGGGCAACTTTTCTGTGTATATGGACATGAATATCAGAAAGGCTGAAGTCCATTGATGTAAGGACATAATTGACTGTTTGAAGGGCTGAGATTTGAATTGAATTATTCTCTATTTTGATTGACAAATCTTCTTGTTTGAAATTTGGCAGCAAACATTTGCGATCAATGAATTGCTCATTCAAAATTTTGTTTTTGACACGGACCGGAACAGTTGACCCAAGAGGTATGCCATCTGCAACTGTGAGTGGAACAGGATAAGGAGAGTAAGTGTTAGAACCTATATCTGCCACCGACTCACCTGAAAATAGCTCTTGAAGGTTGTTGAGTAGATTAGCATTATTCAAATCAATAGAACTATTGCTACTTGATGAAGCCTGCAGTTGTGTATCAGCAATAGGGGGGTTGCTTGTAGACGGCATTGCTTGCTGTTGTTGCCTGAGGATGGCTGCTGCCAACTGGTCATAGTCGATGAGTGGGTTGCTTGCACTGCTTACTGGTTGTGTGGTTGGATTCAAATCTGTATTGATTTGGCTGACAGGTTGTATGGACATACTCGGATCTGCAATGGTCTGACCAATAAATGTAGAAGCATGACGAGTGGATCTCTTTGATGTTTTTGCCGGTGGAGTGGGTTTAGGAGCTGAGGATTTTCTTTTCTTTGGTGGCATTATGTTATACAATAAGTGCATAGATGGTGTAGATGGTGTATTGACAAGACAATAAGCAACCCAGAATTTTATTATACATAGAGTGCAAGGTGCAAGAAGCCCAACTCTCATAATTAATATGTTCTTGCCAATTTTTAACCAGCCATTGTCAGTAATATTTAACACGAAAATTATTAGTTCAACAAGATAGACATGGCAGGTAATATTGGCTCAGTAATTATATTTGTCATACTTCCCGACCCCCCAAAACAACATGGGAGGCTAATTTATGGATAAACCTGTTGCCATTGGCGAGGGGGGATCCCCGGGCTTCAGGCTTCTCAGCGGAGGGTTGGCGAGGTGCACGCCATCTCTGCCTATATGGGACATATCTAACCAAAATCCCCTGTGTCTCCAGTAGAAGATGTTGCTCAATGTCTGTGTTTTTTGTTTTAGGAGATCATTAACTTACGTCACACTCTCGTTGTATCCCGGGGGATTCGCGGAAGGATCCCTTTGCAGAAGCTGACCGATGATTACCACTCTTGTCCCGAAGCCGTATATCAGGTACTCGGCGAAGGAAACAATGTTGGTTACAATTTGCTTATTTGGTATAAAACCAATGTCATTGCCACGTATTTGTATAAAAAACATATTGGGAGTCTCTGTAACGTCCCTTATCATTCGATGCAGGTCGTATGTTCGTAAACCTCCTCTGGCACAAACCGAGATATTATACCGGTCATCGTCTAGATTTAGGTTTTGAAAATTCGGGTTAACGGTCATAAATTCTGCCAGCCTTCTGATGTATGGGTGTCCGAGGAGACAGACGTGTGTTTTTGTTGATTCGGGATCCACCCCTGCATGTTAATTGAAGATATCAGTAGACTTACTTTCTTATTTCACTGCATTCGTTAATTTTGCACCTCGTATTAAAAAAAACTAATTAGAGCGGCAAAGGTTTTAGATTTTGAGAGTTCGATCCCGATCAAAATGAACTTGAAGATAATAGAAACAATACCCAGAAATCGGAAGATTTGAAAAATTAAATAGCTTATTAGCGAAAAAAGTTTGTATATAAAACATTTTATGGAACATAACATTTTATTGACGTATAATGATTATATTATAATTTGAGATTTTTTTTATATGATTCTCCAGACACATATTATAAGTGTTTGAACTGTACTGATCAGGTTTACCGACTATCATTAGAGTAACATTATCTTTTCTTAAGAGGGTAAAAAATCTTACCCTATCAGTTGGTACAACTCAATGCGTTATGACTTGATTCTGTTATTATACACAAATATATTTGTTATCTTCAACATCCCAGATCATTTTTATGATCTACTAAAAATGAACATAAATATTTACCATTTTATTTCAACTGAGATTTTTGTAACCTAAAGCCAAAATGTTTTAACATGTACCAAATATTATTTTGGTAATTTTCATACGAATTCCTAATATGTGGTGTATTTTTGTTATCGTAATTGTGACAAGCTTTCATGATGGTAAAATAATAGTATGTACTTCTATCAAACTTAAAATAAGTAAATCTAAAAATATACCAAATAGTATCTACCAGTAAAACGGCGGTTTTCTTTTGCCTAGTTTTACCAAGTTTAGAGTTATTTCTATATTTTAATGGAAAATGTATACACAGTATGTTAACAAAACTTTACTTTGCATAAAAGTGTAACGATTTATTCAACCCTTCATAAAGATCCAATCCCGATTGTAATACTACAATGGCATTCACTAAAACCAGTGCAGGCTTTCAAAAATGTTTTGAAAGATCAAAAGTAAACATTTTTATATTTTCAAGAATTATTCTGCATTTTATTTGTGTTTTTAATCACTGCAAAAAAGCAGGTTGAATAACCCAAGTAATTGGGAAATAAAATCAAACAATTCTCCTGTACACAGCCATGTCGCATTACTATTTTCTTTGTCTCAACACGACTATGATGTTAGCTTCAAAGCAATCTTTTTATTAAAAGGAACCGATTATGTTTGAGTCATTTTGTAAAAGTTTATAGCTTGTATAGATATTTTGTTAGTAAGGAAATAATTGATAATGTATCAAGCAGAGTTAGTGTCAAACAATGCATTAAACGCGCTTTTGAGAAAATATTCGAATTAACCATGACATAATGTTGATAAAAACACATAATAACATTCAAGATCAATATGTAAAATATATAGAAAACAAAAACGCTCACGTTAAATTTGTACAATGTTTGTATCAAATATTAATTAATTATAAAACAGGTAAAACTTATGTTTATATATATGTGACTCTTTCAGGGAACAGTTTATGTTAGTGATTAAATAATAATCAATGCTTATTTTGAATAAACATACTGGTGATTTCTCGGCTGATGAACTTAAACTTCGCTTTTTGTCGTAATCAGGAAAAAGGAAAAAATTCATAGATACATTGAGTGGAAAAAACGATTTAACAATAAGTATTAAAAACGTCAGTCAGCATTCGACCTAGCGAAATGAATTTATTTACAAGGACGCGTTATCGACCATAGAACTTATGAAACGATAACGTCAATCGAGACTGTTGAAAATCTTATTACGACATGAAATGGAGCTCGGCTTACTTGAAAATGAGTGTGACTAAAATAGCTGTGAAATAGGTAGCGAAACCCGGGCCGGGCCGGGATTTTAAAAACTGAAAACCGGGTTTTTGTTGATTTCTTACAAAATACTCATTTGTTCTGTACGAAATTTGCAGTACATCTTTAAAAACATCTTGTTCCGTCTTCGCTGAAATTTTTATCATCAAAAAATGAGTTTTTCAATATCTATCACCGATTCTCATTTTTCAAGTGACTAAAATGGGTAGCGAACCCGGGTTACAGATTTTGGCGATATTAAGCGAATTACATTAATTAATTTGGAAACTTGTGTGTTAAATCAATTCTATTTATGTTTAAACACTTAGATAACACAACAATTTCGTCAAAAAATATTATTTTATTGAATTATGGACAAATATTATAAACCCGGTACGGAACAAAACCGGACACGTTTACCCGGGACAAACCTTTTATTTCCGAAAAAAGCGACGAGAACAAAAACAGACAATATGATAACATAAAAAAAAAATCAGTATGATAACCAGCAAAATTAGAACTAATCACTGAATTATTGTTAAACTCATTATTGAACATTTATTTTCTAAACCGATTGAAAGGATGAACTCTTCTCAGCTAGTTTCAGTGGTTTTATTTAACTGTAATAACTTGTTAATACTAGTAAAATCTGCACTGCTAGCTTGGTAACTGCTCTAATTAAAATCATAATGTACCTATTAGTATGATGATATCACAATTGCGCGCTTGCTACAAGTTTAAGTTCAAGTTCAATTTATTCGCTCAAACCAAATAAGTTGGCGCAAGAGGAACATATATATAATACATACAAATACAACTCGTCAGAGGTACATATTGGTCTCATTGGTGATGAATTTCATTATATTTTAGAATGTTCGGCACTAGAAGAAATAAGGAAAAAATACATAAACACAAAATATTGGAAAAGACCTTTTTTACACAAAAGACATAACCTCTCATTCTAAGGAATGTTATACCATCTGCCTGTCTCTACAGGAAAACGATGGTTTGATGTACGAAATTTAATGAATTTTTTTCTTAGTTTTACAGGTAAAATATCAAGATACCTCTCAAAGCCAAAATATGGTTTTAAAATTTTATATACTTGACCTCTGGAAGAACAATTTATATCGTTTGACCATATTTGCATAAATTGGTCTTTTAATCTTTGGTTTACAGTAGCAGATAACCATTCTATATTGACAAAATTATGGTTCTGCCAGACATATTGTAGCCCGCACATGTTCAAAATTCTTTGAATACAATCAATCCATGGGCTTTTACAATCGCTATTAAAATGTTGTGAAAATAAATATCTGTACACTGTATATACAATTTTGTTCTCAGGGCTTATTAGCATTTTCCCCCAATATGTAATTATTCTTGTATAAACATTAATATACAACGGATAGCGCCCTGTTTCTCCATATATCATAAAATTCGGTGTTGTGCTTCTTAAATTAAGTACTGTTTTCAAAAATTTCAGATGTACACGATCAATAATATCTAGATTTTCAAAGCCCCAAATTTCGCAGCCGTACAATAAAACTGATAAAACAACCTTATCAAACAAATCAAATTGACAATTTACTGGTAAATTAAAATTTCTGATTTTTCTTATAACACCATACATAGCCTTTTGAGCCTGTTCACACAGATGCTTTTTTGCTTTAATAAATGAACCAGTTCTTGACAGAACGATACCCAGGTATTTGAATTCTTTAACATTTTCAATAACCTCTCCTTTATAATAAAAAAGCTTTTTTGATGTTGGACCTTTGGAGAAAACCATTAATTTTGTTTTATTAACATTGACATTAGGTTTCCATTGAGGATGTTGGACCTTTGGAGAAAACCATTAATTTTGTTTTATTAACATTGACATTAGGTTTCCATTGAGTACAATAACTATAGAATTCGTTGAGGGCGTTTTGAAGGTTTTCTGTCGATTCCGCCATTATGACGGTTTCGTCAGCGTAAAATAGAATAAGTAGTTTCAAATGTAATAATAACTTGTTTTCGATTTCATTACTAATGCTTTGTAAACCAGCAATATTTTTTTCCAAAAGAAAGTTTTCTAAGTCATTAATGTACAAAAAAAAATTAGAAAGGGGAAAGGTTTTCTCCTTGTCTAACACCTACATTACATTAAAAATAAAATAAAAGCAATACCATTTAATTTTACTAGTGACTTTATACCCAGGTACATGTTTTTAATATATCTAAAGCATTTCCCGTTAATTCCATTCAAAATAAGTTTACTCCACAGGCCGGTCCTCCATACAGTATCAAACGCTTGTTTAAAATCGATGAAAGCACAAAATAATTTCTTTTTCCTTTTCATGAAAATATCACAGAGAAATTGTAATGTCAAAATATGATCTAATGTTGAGTAGTTTTTTCTAAACCCAGCTTGGTTTTCATAAATAAGATTTGTTTCAGTGGCGTATGCTACACGAGAATTAAATATATGTTTCAATTAGTTTAATTATCGGAATTTGTGCTCATCATTCAGCTTCTATTAAGATGAAAGTGAATTAATTTACAAAATTATTGTAATTGACTGAGCTTATTTTACAGGTCTTCTATATATATAGTGTCTGATACTTCAGATGCCTCACTTTAGTACCCGATCGTGTGATGTGCACACGTTGGCTATCTTAAGATTCTCACGAATCACATTTAGTAGGTATGCTGATTTGTTTTTTAATAAAATAAAATGCACAAAAAATACATGTATGTTGACTTTCAACTCATCGCTCGGGAAACATCGAATTAATATGCTGTTATAATTTTAAATGATTGAATATAAGGTTCTATATAAAAAGTACATTATTATAAATAAATTATATAGATGTATTAATGTTTAAAGAAAACAGCATATTAATTTGATCAGGTATAGTATAACATGTACGGATACCTAACGGTGACAACTAAGTACAGGTCTTTATTTATTTTCCACACCACACGTCTCCTTTCATATCTGTGTCTGAGTTCCTTCGGGGGCTTTTGGGAGGAGATAATGCTGGGCATTTTGGGGAGACTGCAATATAACTGTATATGTTATATGAAGTCTTAACCCATTGCACTCCCAGCCGGATATTACAAAGAAAGGAGACTAACTTTTTGAGTTATAGAAAAGATGTTCAAGATTAGAATTATGCTGATTAAAATAAATGTTTATGAATATGGACAGGAGGATCCATACATAAGGGTTTTGATGAAAAGGAAAAGGATTACTTACGAGTAAACGAAGGGTATAAGAAGGACAATTATAGGAATGAATATAAGTTTTGAGAGCAAAAGATAAACATGGAATAGAAGACCCATACATGGATCACTTTGATGTGCGTTATGCATATTGATAGTATATTAAAAAAAAAAACGATTGTTTAAGAATAAAACATTTAACTTTGCAAATGCATAAAATATGTATACAGAGCAAGTGGATTAGAGGACCTATACATGGATCACTTTGATGTGCGTTATGGATATTTATAGTACATTGAAAAAACAAATTGTTAAAGAACAATATATTTAACTTTGCAAATGCATAAAATATGTATATTGATATTACATAGTTTTTATATACAAAAAAAAATAAACAGTTCAAAGTTTTCAGGCATCCCAAAGAGGCTAAACCGATCAAAAAATGAAGATATTGCAAATGAGAAATATATGTATTTTGAATGCAGATTTCCGATTAAAAATTACGGTAACGCTAAAACGTGTACAGCATATTAATCAATATACATTTTGTTTTTTTCTAAAGTAATTTAAAAACTTATAATGATATATATCTTTAAGATCTTTTATCTTTTAAGAATCATTTTATTTATCTTGAAAGTACTAGTACAGTTATAATTAAATAATAAAAAATAACTGTGATGGAAATACGAAGCTTATAGAATAAGACTACATGTGTAATGACGAAACTAATGATGATTATTTTGACTCTCAGGATGGAGCAGGGTGTTATGACCGCAAAGGTTTACAGGACACAATCGTCAAAATTAACCAGCAAAGAGGCTCTTCAGATTCTTCAGAATCATGATCAAAGTTTGATATCGCAAATTCCCCAATGGCGAGCAAAGGCGGGCGAAATATATTTAATATCTAGTGGTGGTGATGACAGGAGGAAAAATGATTGGTCTCATGATGGGTATCAGTGGGCTAATAAAGGAGGAGATGGCTATCCTAGGAGGGAGAAATTATTGTGGAGGAAATATTACAGCATTAGTACCATGCCTACAGACAAAATTGGCTCGTCTGAATTTCAGCGTACATCTTTCAAGCTTGTTGACAATCATTCAATAATTCTTGTTCACTACACAGGGGATGAAAATGTATATGTGCCAAGACCTTATGGAAATAATAAATCAGATCCAGGGGACGACTTTGTATCCACTTGTTCTTCAGTGTTGTCACAGATTAAAGAAAAAGTGGTACATGCATCTGACAAACCCCAGGAAGTTTATAGGAGTATGGTAACAGATGGAAACAAAGTAAGTGGAAAATATCAAGGTGTATTGAATCCCAGAAATGCAAAACAAATCAGGAATATTCAGACGAAAATAAACAAGTCAAGAAGGTTGTCGCACGACGAAATTTACAACACACTTCAACTGGCATACCATTTGGATAATTTTGTGCACCAGTTTTCTATTTTCCCTGATTTGCAATGCTTTGTAGCAAACAAAAAACTTCTACAAGAGTTAAACAAAATTCTTCAAGTGAAATCAGACGAAATTCCACTTTTGTCGTACGACACAACGTTTCTTATTGGAGATTTCTATGTTTCAGTGTTAGTGTTTTAACACGTATTGTTCGATTGCAACCCTTCCATCCCAGTTGCCTTCTACATACACTATAGAAAGTCAGAGGAAATTCATTTAGACTTCTGGAGGAAAATCGCCACACTGGTACCGAACATCAATAGGGCATCGACTGTACTAGTGACTGATAGGGAAAAGGCAGTAGTAAATGCAATCAAGAAAGTAGTTCCAAATGCAGCCTTGGTCCATTGCTGGAACCACATCCACAGTGATGCTAAACATTGGATTAAACAACATGGTGGTAAAAGCGACGATCAACTGGTATATATCAGTAATTTGAAGGAATTGCTACAGATGCAAAATGAGGATGACTATGCTGAGAAATTAGAGGAACTATCTCAGTCATGGAGCAAACCATTTCTTGAATATTACCAGAGCAAACTACATCAAGACATTATTAAGCATTCGGCAAAATGGGTTCTGGAAGAACACAAGGTTTATGACCCATATTCAGGTGTGACTAACAACATGTCAGAGAGCATGAATGCAGTCATAAAAAGGATGATGCTACTGTTTTGGCTTTGAATTATCTTCAGACGTTTTATGTGTACGGAACAATGAGAGGACTTAGCGGTGTTGGAAATTACAGGCTAAAAAATATGCTTTCAGGTGCTGCTGTTGATAGATGTGATCTTCCCAAATGATGTGTGTGCCCCGGAGAAAATTGTTGACTTGGTGAAGGGGAAGATGGTAGAGACAGAACAGGATGGTGAAGATAAAGACCAAGCGGAAGACCTGCCAGTTAATGCCACAGTTATTGACGAAAAAAAACAGCAAAGTACAACACAGAAATCTTTGGCGATTGCTGCTGTGAAAGACAAAAGGGTATTTCATGTACCAGAGGCAGGATCGTTTGTTGTAAAAGGTTCAAATGGAGATAACTACAGCGTTTCGTTGTTCCCAGAAAAATGCCAATGTCCATCCGTAGGTAGTTGCTATTACATCATGGCAGTTAAGATGAGTATGGGCGAGGAAAATATTGAAGAAAATCGCATATACAATCTCACACAGCTGCGAAGGAATAACAGAAAACGGGTAAACAAAAAAGCAGGTAGCAAAAAGCCAAGACCATGCGACAAAGATGTAACAGTCATTGCGGCTCCAGATTCCTGCGTGAAAAGAAACGGAGAATGGTCAAAGGATATTCTACCTACGCATATGGACGCCTTCACGCCAGTTTGTGAAAAACCAGATGGACCAAATTCTGTTTCAACAACCAAAAGAAAACGAAATGACAGACACTCCAAAGCCAGAAAACGCATTAAATTTGAGGATGAAAATGAAATTTATAAAGAGTCAAGTGATGCTGACATAATGAATCCAGGGGAAGAAAAATGGGTAGAAAAAGGCAAACAATTTCTTACCACCAAACACAAAAATGACATTATTAAGGACAACATGTTGTGTAGCGATGTAATAAATTTTGCACAAAGCATCCTTAAACAACAATTCCCGAAGATTAATGGATTCCAACACACTGGATATGCTTCAGTTGTAAAGGACAATAATTGGGAGTATAAATTGCAGATATCACCGGAGATTGCCTCTGTAGCCCAAATTCACCACACTGGGTATCAGCACTGGATTGCCAGTTTGAAAATGAAAGCAAGTGAAAACCTAATGATTCTAGATAGTTTCAACAAAAAGAGAGATTATTTGTCACAGTCAACACAGTTACAACTGGGAAAGATGTATGGAAAAGGAGAAAAAACTTTTAATGTTTCCATCTTGGATGTTCAACAGCAAACAAATGGCGTTGACTGTGGCGTATTTGAAATTGCAAATTTGACTGATTTCTGTTTTTCAGAAGACATCAAGGACCAACCAATTCCATTTGACATAGAAAACAATGAGAAGTCGTTTGATAAAATGTGTAGAAGATAAAAAGTTTGAAAAATTCCCAAAGAAACAAAAACAAAAGAAACGCTTGAGTTTAACCCGGAAAAGGGAATTTATTAAACAAATCAACATTGACTGTGCTGCAGAGTGTAGCCTTCCAAATGTATATGACAACATGATTGCTTGTGAAAATCCATCATGTGGACAGTGGTACCATCTCCGCTGTGTTGGAATCCAAGATCCAAAAGAGAGTCTGGTCTTCGTGTGTCCATCATGCGCTGACTAGGCCGAAGAAATAAAGAATATGAAAAAAAACGCATGTCTTTGTTTTTATTTGTTTTTAATGGGATTGTTTGGTATTTTCTAGTGCTTATTCAGGTTAAACAGACATGAAAATCGTGTCTGGGCCCTGGTAGGGCGTTGCTGACAATGCAATAAGAACGGTTTTCTTGTAACTTTGTAAATATTTTGTACATATCTAATTACAAGAAAAAAAACTTTTAAAATAATAGATAGTGCTTATAGATAGTTAGTATGAGTTTCAGTAAACAGGTTAAATCATTAAGATGTACCGAGTCTGGGCCCTGGTAGGGCGTTGTGTTTTACACAATAAGAACGGGTTTTCATCGTGATCTGATGTTTGCATCCTTAATATTTGTATTTTAAAGGGGGTGGGGGTGTGGGGGAGAAGGCTCAAATGAGAATACCTCCGCGTGGTTTGAGCTTGGCAATGTCACATGAGTGACATCCTCTGGTTACTTTTTTCGGAAATTAAAGGTTTGTCCCGGGTAAAAGTGTCCAGTTTTGTTCCGTCCCGGGTTTATAATATTAGGCCATAATTCTATTAAATGATATTTTTTGACGGAATGGTTGTATTATCTAAGTATTAAAACTAAAATAGCAATGATTAAACACAACAATTTTCCAAATAATCAATGTAATTCTCTAAACATTGCCAAAATGTGTTCCCCGGGTTCGTTACCCATTTTAGTCACTTGAAAAATGAGAATCGGTAATAAATATTGAAAAACTCATTCTGTGATAATGAAAAATTTCAGCGAAGACAAAAAAAGATGTAATAAAGTATCCCTGCAAATTTCGTACAGAACAAATGAGCATTTTATAAGAAATCAACAAAAACCCGGTTTTCATTTTCGAAAATCCCGGCCCGGCCCTGGTTTCGCTACCCATTTTAGTCACACTCCTTGAAAATGTTCTCTTTTTCTGTTTCAACGTGCGGTAAGTGGCCAAGTGTGCGTAAAGCGTTCGGTAGTAATCGATAGCTCTTTATTGTTAAGAATTTGAAAAGTAATGTTGCAAAGAAAGTTAAGTTATATAGGCATACGTTTTAAAAATGTTTATTAATCTATTGCGTAAAGAAGACGAGATTGTGTATGTATGGGTTTGTATTGTTTTTTTACAAAGAATCATACGATTGATAGGTGTAACATATATACATAAGTAAAGTGAACAAACATATGTAAAATTTTTTTAAAAAGCACAAAAATAAAACAAAAAAAACAAAAAAGAAAGACCATCGTAATCTTGTACTAGACTGCGTGTGCACATAGCAGTCTGCGAAATGTGCATGACAAAAGTAAACAGGATAATGAAGAGTATATCCTCAAAACAAAAACAATAGTTATAATTTTATCGAAATTTTGAGCATTTATATAGGTATTTTCCAAAATTGCACAACTCTTTGATATTCTTTGTTGAAAGTAATTGAATAAGTTTAAAGACTAATTTTATCGTAATTTTGAGCATTTATATAGGTATTTTCCCAAATTGCACAACTCTTTGATATTCTTTGTTGAAAGTACGTAATTCAATAAGTTTAAGGACAGAAGGCTTTTCATAATAATATTTTTTACATACAACTTTCTTATTTCCTTATAAAATGGACATATCAAAATAAAATGAAACTCATCTCCAATCTGTGATAGTGAACATAGTTTACAAACTCTCTCATTTCTATGGAGATTATAAAATCTGCCACGCTCAATCTCGAGTTGATGAGAGGATAAACGGTATTAACTTATAAATTGTACATATACAGTTGGTATTGGTTTTGTTAAATATTCTTGTACTTCGAATTTCGAAAGTGCTTTTACATTATACATATGGGGGAATTTTCAAAGTAGCCATGACCCTCTTGTATAAACATGTCGGTCAACCTCTGCTTCACTTCGAGTAGGAATACATGTTCATTAAATTGTTCTTTACAGTTCCATATATATCGAAAACGTAATTTGTTAATCAATTGTTTTATGTATGAGAGCCAACAATTAGAGGCTAACTGTGTTTCACATTCATTTACCATATCTTGGTATATATTGCTTAAAATACAATTATCAATATTCTTTAATTTTATCCAATATTTCAACATTCTATAATTTCTATCCAACTGCAGTGATTTACACCCCAATTCAAAATATACCATCATTGATGTAACACTTTTCATAACACATAATAATTTCTTACAAAAATCTAAATGTGTACTTTCTAATTCACTTACTGGGTGCTGTCCCCATAATTCACAACCTTAATGTACTATGCTACCAATATGTGTATCAAACAGTGACAATTTTGTATTTACGTTCAATTGTAATGGTTTCATTTTGGACAATAAACAAAATACGTCACCTGTCTATTTGGTGTTGCAAAACAACAGTTAAAACGCTTTCTGCACATAAAATGCAAACTGTATATCATACTGTCTCTTTTATGATGGTTTATCACAAATATATCATCGCTAAAACAAAATTTTTCTTTGAATTGTAGTAAAATGTGTACATTTATTTAAACAAATTATATATTGTTGTCAATTTCAATTTAACTTTTAAGGCAATAATGTTAAAGAATGCAATATTGTACACAACTTCGTCATTTAGGAACTGTGGAACCGTAAATTATACATTTTTAAAGAAAACATTTGTAGCGTCAAAAAACTATGTACAAGTGTAATGTTTTTTTATCCATTCATATTCTAAATTTTGATTTTGCAGCGTCACCACGATGATTCTATTGCATCAAACTCCCTTTGTCTTCAAGTCGTCGACACGATTTCTTGTGTACTTTATGACCGCTTAATTTTCATTTCTACATAGGACAAAGACTGGTAGTGACCAGTTATTGATTTCCAGTTAATCCCTTTGCCGTACGTAGTATTCTGATAAAGTCCATTCAGGTTGGATTCATGGCACCCTGCGTACCACCAGGCACCACAGAATTCAATAGCACAGTTTAAACTGCGGGGTCCATCATCATTATCTCGGTCAAATGTTGAAAAAGGCCGTCCATTATGTAAAGATAAACTATCACCTGTACAATACATAAATCAAATACTGTTTAAGATGATAAAAATTTGTGAGTACAAACAATAAGTAGATATGCATCGTGATGCGCATTGCCCCTTCACAACTATTATTCACCGTACTCGCTTTACTGTCTTATATACAAAGATGTCTTAATATTAGTCCACTACATATGATCCGGGGGTGAGGGGGGGGGGGTTACAAGTTTCATTTCCGTACTTCTGTCAGTTCGGCAGTCATTCTGCCCGTTTTTTTTTCGATACGATTGGAGTATTTAAACGTAAATGATGCTATGTAGTTTAAAGTTTGTTATAATTGAAATCGACAGGTAATAAAGAAATAGAGTCTAATCGGGCTCGTCATGTAGAAAAAAAATCAATGTTAAAATGGAATGTTTAATCACTAAATAGAAGTAGATCTAATATCACAACCACTTTTCATTCTTTTTACAGAAGCTTTATCACAAAGGATGTTCAAGCAACATGCATACGTGTTTTCCTTCGAATTAACCTATGTTATTTTTACGTTTATGTCGTTAAAAAAAGATAATGTATATTGTTATATTGTAATAAAGATAATGTATATATTGAATGGGATTAGGCAGCAGGAACAGCCTTCTTTAGACCTCCCCATACATGTACATCAAGGCCAAATTGAACCAATCAAAATATTGCAATGTTTAATACTGATAACAGCATTTAGAATTTAGAAATGAATCAAATAAAGAAAGAAAAAAAATCTTGTGTGTAAAATAAAAAAACCCAAATAATTTCAATAAGGCCTGATTTCAAAGTAGGTTCTAAACTAGAATCACTTCATTATATCTTCTGAAACAGAAGATGTGCTAAAATCAAAAAGGTATTACATGTATTATGATTAAATAATAAATTAATTAAATATTTTAACATGGTTTAAAACAATATATTTTAAACCTTGACATTATCATACAAGCGGCATTATTACAAAGTCGACGCTCCGACCACAGTATATCTACCGTAAAATACGCTTGTAAATTACCATTGTGTGCATGTTCTATTGATTCATCTCATGATAAATCACAGACACAAGTACAAGATATCATATTGACGCAAGCGTCAAATTGGCTGCAAAAAATATAATTGATTGTATACACAAAACACACAACAGAGAAGAAAGTAACGAATTGGTTGTACTAATTTTTATAGTAATTTTTAATATATTTTCAGCAACACGTTTTGAAGTTTAAAATTTTACTTTTATTATAGAATCAAGTTTGTTTCTATAGGTATTTCTAACGGTAATTGTATGATCATTGCCATAGTTTAAAGTAATGGAGAACACATTGATTCGTACATTATTCAAATACAAAATTCAATTCATTATTCTCTTAGAGATTATGAATATTTCAAACTTTTTAAAATTTTGTGTTGCATTGTTTTGAATTAAAACTTAATGCATTAGTGTATATGATTTCAAGGGACCACATTATAAAATAGAAATGGATAATTTTAAAGGTACATGTAAGATCAAACTCATCCGGTAGAATCTGCACAATTTCTAAGTTAAAAAATAAGCCTGGTATCTTTTCCCCAAATGGAATTATAAATCTTTTCTACACTTCAGTGTATGAATATTATGATGGTTATTTAATTGCATGAGGTTTTCAAAAGAATTATAAATAATTCAGGTTCGCTGAAATTTTCAGCTCTTTCATATTTTTGCGTAAATAATTGATATGGATGTCATTTCATGATATTTTTCTACCTTATTTCCAATGAAAATACATGTATAATAAATACACACACAGTCATTTTATTTGACGGCGCACACAGAAATTCAAAAAAATCATTTATATGAAAGTTCGTGTCACTCAGGTCTTTAGTATTTAAGGTCTTTAGTATGTCCCGTATACCGATCCCGCTACATTGTTTTGAAAATAATGAACAACTCGAAATTTTCCGAATATATTAAAGGGACTTGGACACGATTTGAGATCAAAAATGTTATTTTTATTTTTTAGGTATAAAATTGTTTACTGGTGCATTTTCAATAATTGACCAAAATATTGAATGTTAAAGTCAAGTTACAAGCGAGATACAGAGGTAAGAATTGGTTGTAATGTAAACAAAGCTCGAGTCTTATAGTTGTTTACAAAAAATGTATTGAAGTGAATTACCATTTCTTAGACAAAATGACATGTAAAAACAATTTAAATTAATTCAGTATCTTCATAAATACCATTCTTAACAATTGAAAGATACTTTTGATTGAAACTTACACCAATACAACACATTTGTAAAAATGACCAAATTCGAGCTTTGTTTACACAAAAAAGAATTATGAACTCTGTAACTTACTTATAACTTGATATTTGACTCTCAAATTTTGACATAGCATTCTAAACTTCCATCTTTATCAGAATAAACTTTGAAAATGGAAAAATAAAATTTTAAAATTTTAAGTCAAATCGTGTCCAAGTCCCTTTAAAGTCTCGATAAAAACTCGCCTAACACGACAGTCTATGACCTTTTTTTACATTTATGAGTAAAACAAAAAAAAAACCCCAAAATATGTAATATTTTTTAAAGGGCATATTTTACATGCAAATTTTCTTAAAATTTTTACAGTTAAGCATAATAATAATTCTATTTTAAAAAACTATCCTGCAGAAACGCAGTTACAATATTTAAATGTATATCAAATAACGGACCGCCTTTTTGGGGCCCGTAATAAAATAAATCACAATATATATTTTTTTTACTCACCTGCATTGCCTCCCAAAAAAGCGGAAAAGTTCAAACGAAAACTGCTATTCTCAGACTGAATGAAAAAGTCCGAATATCTGGCATAGTAATTCTGTGAAGAGAACTCCATATCAATTCGTAGAATAAATTTACCCTGGCTGGTAATTTCATGAAGATTTTGAAGCCCTGTTGGCAAAAGAGAGTAAAACTTTTAGACATTAAGGACATTTCACCATGTGACGAAATTTTAAATTGAAAAAAAAAAAAGAATTTTGTTGATTTTTTGACATTATTACAGGTGTAAAAAAAAAACTATTTGGACAAGAAAGAAAAAAAACATCACCTATCCAGTATTCGCCACTTGGGTCACCAAAACCCATTTTGTAGTCATCCCAACCTCTATAAAAATCTACAGATCCGTTTATTCTACGCTGTATTACCTAAAAAGATAGATAATAGCACGACATACCAATAATCATACACTATGCATATAGAGCATTAATGGTTCAAATTAAGCAATCATTAGAAATATAACTATATATTTTCAATTAGTTAAATTTTTTACGTTGTCATAACATTCGAGGAATAAAGTGTGATAGAATGTATGTATTAGGTAATACAAGGGGATGTCCTTACAATCCAGCCGCCATTATCCGTGTCCATGTCGCACCAAACAGGTACGGTGCTGCCTCCTAGCGACAGAGAGTACAGTCCAGTGGAACCGTGGATAAGCTTAACGTCTTCACAGTCTAGTTTAGAATAACATGGCGTGGCCTGATTTTTATTTGTATAATTAAAAATAAGTAAAGAGGTGAAACAAGGAAAAAATAAAACAATTAGATTACAAACAACAATCAGAACAATGAACGATTTCAATCCTACTATTTCAATTCTTTAATAAGATCTTTCTTACCTTTGTATTCGCAGTATGGAGAACACTTCACGCACACGTTGTTGTGTCTATTATACACATGATCAATGTCGCAGTCTTTTTTCTAAAAATCGATTAAGTATGAAAAAAGCAAAATATTGTATGAGCAATCAAATTAATTATTCACATACTGAACGTTCGTGAAGATACACCAACATACATCTCTTTGCGCATAAAGCTTTGTAATTTTATTATGATTTCAACCATGTTTATTATCTTTTGAAATAGTGATGATCTTGCTATAGTTATGCTTAGTTTCCTGTTATTATCAAAAAGAAACCAAAGAACACTTGATGACTTTCATCTGTCAAAAGAACAACAAAAAGTATAAAACGCGTGTTATGGAACAAATGTTGAACTTAAATGCTCATTCTCATTTAATAGCATTTATCATTAATTGAAATAGTGGGAACAGATGATCAAATGTAGATTTTCGGTACATTGCGAACAATAAAAACTGAGGTTATATTATTTATTGATTCAATGAATTTAATTAGTTGTTATAGTCTAACATGTAAAGTACTATACTTACATGATACACTATAATACTAAGGCGACGTTTGAAAATTTCGAAAATACAAATAAATCCAAAGTGGACTGTGAAATGATTCATAACAAGAAAGAAGAAGAAAAACACACACATACACACATAGAGAAACAAAAAATCAAACAAAAACAAAAAGCAAAAACATTCGATTAAAATAATATATCAAAATTTAATTATACAATCATTAAAAAAAATTACATCTATATATGTTTCAGTTAAGAAGAAAAAAAATAATGTCATTGAATGTAAACCCATAATCAGTCAATGGCAAATAATGTTGTAATCGTCATAGGGTTCATTTTCTTAAGATTTTATAGAAAAAAATTATAGATATTTTTTTTTCTTTTTAATGGTATAGTATTGCCATTGTGAATGATTGAAGAACGATTTATTTAAATTGTAGATGGGTAAAAATAAATCAATTATCTATTTTACTTGCATTGCTGATAAACAACATATATTGCAAATTGTCTTCAATTACAAACGCCTAAACATATGAAGTTATGTTAACAAATCTAATTCATTCATAAAAATTAACTTAATTTCAACCAACCATATGCTAGATTGATGTCATTCTTAAAGTTACACATAATTATATAGATAAATCACACCATTTTTGTTATCCTTGTAAGCAACATATGTTGGATGATAGTGAAACGATATTTTTGACAAATATGCACCTCATTTCATTTATACATATATATTTTTTTTAATGAATAAATAAAACTCATCTACTTACAAGTTTATATGCAATGCATGGCATTGATTCATTTTGGTTTGTATTCTGATCATAGAGAGAGGATAAAACACACATATTGTGGCCGCTGAGGCTGTAAAAAAGAGATATTCATGCAACAGCTAGGCAGAATAAAATCAAGGGGTTTATTATTTCTGTACATAAACACTATACCTCTTTCATTACGTTTTAATGTGCATATGATACTCATATTTGGTGAAGTGTAGGGTTTTAAATACTGCCATATTGACAATATTTTTTTTTACAACCACTGGTATTATTGCCGATTTGTCATTCAGTGTAATTCAGAAAAAAGACAGTTTAAATTGTGTTCCCCTTTTACTAATTATTAGTTCTTATTATTGGAAACAAAGAAAGAAATGCGAGCAACGTTGTCGTTTCTATACTTACTTCAAAATAATATTTTACAAAAACGTGTTATTAGATATAAGTAGTTATATTTGAAATAAACCTTTACACCAAAATATAATTTAATAATATAATATCGTTTTTATAACGAAGAGATAATTGTAATTTCAAGCAACACTGATATAAAAACAAAGTATAAAATGCAAAATATTTTAACGTAACCCCCCCCCCCCCCCCCGCTCGACCCACTTAAGGAAGACTAACCTAATTTGATTTGAGCAGATATATTGTTCACCTAAAAGAGTTAATGTAAATATGAAAATCGAATTGAAATTTCCAAATATTACAAACAACTACTAAAACTCAATGAATAATTGCTTATGACGCAATTTGAGGGTTTCCTCAGTACCCTCAGTGCCAACATAAGAATTTCGAAGAGTTTTTCAGTGCAAACCTAACTGTCACTCAGGGTTTTCTCAGCACAAATACCTTAAATGAAAGTCGCAGTTCTAAAGCAGGGGCTCGTAACATAAAGGGTACTTCAGTCTAAGACAGTGCTTAAGTAGGACTTATGTTTATTCTTAGACTTAAGTTCATAACTAGAAGAGTGGTTAGCAAGGACAATTTACCCACAACTTAGGCGGCCGATAGAGGTGACTTAAGTATGTCTTAAGTAATGTTTTCACACATTTAGAAGACTTATTGTTAATTATTTCAATTCAACATATGATTACAGATTATTAATCACATTTTGATATTTACACAGAATAAATATCATAATACTCATCAGTATAAATTTTTTGATTTGATTGATATAAATATTTTCCATAAACCAGTGGTGCATGTGGACTGCTAAATAGGTTTTAAACACGTAATGGTCGGTTTACAAGAAGTAACTGCATATATAAACTTTATTTATAAAGATTTATAATGGGGAATGTTTACATCTTTTCTCCATTCGGAATACACTCGAAATACTTCGCGCAATTTTTCAACGTTATCATCCGGGCTTGCTGCAATACAAAATCTCCGTAAACATCACATTTTCTAGCATTGTGGCGTTTCGACTGAGAAATCTTGGAAATTTTTCATACTTTTGAATGAACATCGTTTGAACCCTAAGGTATTTATAAATATTAAGCAAAATGTGAATCCAGGATATCTTGGGACAGAGTATATATAATTATATCAAGTTCTTACGGCCTCGCGATATTACCCCACATGCAGTCTTCGAGAACGACTAAAATAGTAAATATTCGTCAAAACAGAAGCAACAACAATAACCTGAATATATTGCCCGATATTTATCGCTTTGAGTTATGTTTAAAATTTTAGGTACAAACGTATATATACTAATGTCACCTTGAATGTTGTGTATGTACATTTACATCTACCCCCATCTAATATCAAAAATGTCATGCACGTGTATCTATAAAAATATGATTTTATTACCAATACATTCAAATTCGACAAAGGAAATGAAAAATATGTTTATACTTTTAAACATACACATGACTTAGCTAGGACATTGGTAAGTTTGCTTTATGTTACGGTATAAGACATACTTAAGCAGGACTTACGTAGGTCCAAAGATTCCGCCTCAGTCCTACTTATGACCCTACTTAAGCCAAAATCTTAGCATGCTTTATGTTCCGAGCCCCAGGTTTTACGTAAGCTTACATTACTTATAACATGCACTTAAATTATTTAACAGAGTTTGAGCAAGTGAAAATATCTTTTGGATTCCAATCCGCTTCAATACTGGTACTAGAAATAGACACACTTTGACAGTTTTTTTGTTTCATTATTCAAACTCAAAATAGTGTACATAAACATTCTTCTAAGGGTTTGTGCATGTTCATTTTAGGAAATATTAGAGAAAACTAACGACACACCGTACTTTGGCGTGTGCTACCTTAAATATGAAGTCGATAACATGGTCATTTTTAAATGACGTTAATTCAAATTACTATATATAAGTATCATTTTCAATTTAGATAGAAAAGCAGAATTTAAACAAAGGTATTTTTTCTCTTAATGAATGCCTTTTCCCGTAATGTTCAATTGAAAAAGAGAAGTAATATAAACAATTTTAGAAACGGTCTTCACTAAAAATCTAATTCGATTTTTTTTTAAAATTTTTGATTTTGATATCTCTTACTCGTATAAACCTTTCCTGAAAATTCACTATTGTAACAATTAATAAGTCAACCATCCTTAAATTGATTTTAATGATTGTTTATTTTAAAAAATATTGAAAATAGTTTGGTAATTAGGGGGAGACATTCTTGGTATTTTTATGTACTTGATTTTACGCATAAAACACAACTTAACTTTATATTGTTATGGCAGTATAGCTACATAGGATAGGAATAGAATCGTACGAAAATCACAAAAACCAAGCTGCCAAGAATTCATCGGTTCGGATGTAAATCGGCTAAATTTGTTTGGCAGACATAAAGTATAAATTTCTTGTTGCTCTATGAGAATTGTTTCTGAAGGTTTCTTTTTAATTACAAATCATTCACATTCAAGAAGGTTTGTAAATACTGTTTGTTATAACTTTCAAAATAAACATGTTCAAGTTAGATAAATACCTGCAAATGTAGAACATAATACAAGTTCTGTTTTGAGCACAGTTGATAGCACAAAATATAGGTGTTGCTTCAAAATCACTTGCTCCATAAATTACTGTTCTTTGTTCCGATGAAAAATTCAGATGATCTTGCCACCCGTAGAAGGAAAACAAGCCGGTTTTAAATGTTCCACATGAAATAACAATTGATAAAAGGTAACATGTACCAACAAAAACGCATTGCATCAAAATATTTAAGAGCATTGCTATTATCTACTCTAAGTCCTGATGGTCAGTTTACAATATTATTTCTTGTGGAGCTGTGCTCCTTATCAGGGTGTGAAAAATTAGGTTTGATTGTTTATTCTGCGACATCCAATTTTATCGAAACATCGGCTCCGAAAACAAATACTGTTTATTATTAACGAGGTTTACTGTTTATTAATTATGCATGTCATTGGTTATTAAGGATAAATTTATGTACATTATTAGCACACCATTGTACAAGTTTTATGTCAATAAATTCAAAAACTTCTGTTAGAAATGTGATCTATCGTATGGTATATTTTTTATCCATGTACAAAAATAATTGATAATATTTTATATCAGAAACAAAAAATGAAAAGATGTCCAATGACACCTTAGTTAGTAAAGTGAAAATTATTCTTTATCTGGTATTTACATAGATATGTATGATATTCTGCATGCTCTTTTTTATATAAACACATATTTTATATATATTTTTTATATTTTTAAAAAGGATAATTATGTAAACAAACATCTAAATAAAGGTCTGTATTTATTTTATCGTAAGATAACAATTTTTTTTTATTTCCTTATAGCGTTTCAGGCCTATTAAAAATAGGCATCAAAACTTTCATTTGATTTGCAAGCTGAAATTCATTGTACTATACATGTTCTTCAAGATTCACGTGAATTCTATTGATTTACGTTTTACACTCCATTATTAATGAATTACAGGAATTGTTTATTACATTTGCACTTCCAAAACATCCATAGATTGTTTCTATTCAAATAAAGTTTCAGATTCATTCATTAAAAACGATACCAAATATTGGTTTGTTTTGACACATAAATCTAGGGTTAAATGCTTGTCGAATTACTAAATAGATTGAATTATTAACCGTATTCTGCATATCTAATATATTTTGTATTTAAATTAAAGTGAATTTTAAATTTTTCAAACTGTAGGTTGTATAACAATTGAGTCTTTCAGGAATAATGGGATAATGATACATAATAAAAAAAATTTTCTTTTATAACAAAATAACTTATGTTTTCTACGGACAGCGACTTTGTAAACAACAAAGCTGTGCATTTTGAATCTGAATACTGAGTTTTTACTTTGTGTACTGACACTTCTATATGATATTTTAAGCTTATTATAATTAGTTCCTCAATCCTTTTCTTCGATACATCGTTACATCGTTTAGACTTTCAATGAAGCAGTCGAATTACTCGAATAAGAAAACGATGATGTTAGTTTTTCATGCGCTTGAAATTGTATGAAAAGACTAATTTTTAGGGTAAACTGGTTTGCAGAATCCTTTTAAACAGATTGTGAAATTAACGCTTTTTAAAAAGCTTGCCCAACTTAACAAAATTCGTCCATTGCAGGCATGGATTTTTAGATATTCCAGAAGTAATCATTTTATAGCATACAAAAAAAATTGTCTGACATTAACTAGGCTATCTTCGAAGAAATCAATTATAATTGTTTGTTGCTGCTGTTCATAAATGCATAAACGGAACATGCAGATTTAATAAGCCATTTCAGTCTTTCTTTCCGATCTTCGCAAACCGTAGATATGTCTGACGTCATGACGTCAGGCAATTCGATCAAATTGACCTCGAAAAACAATTGCTCAAGGAAACTAACTC
>NC_069115.1:61284718-61301772 GCF_025612915.1 Magallana angulata | reverse complement strand
TTTGATGGCATTTAGAATGAGTCCCTCAACGCAATCAACGGGGTTTTCGCCATACTATATGGTATTTGGAAAAGAAATGTCCTTACCGTTGGATGTTGCGTTATTGCCAACTGAGGAATTAAACAAAGCGCCTGATGCATACGTAAAGGAATTGGTCCATAAAGTAAAAATTATTCAAGAACTCGCAAAACAAAATGTAAAAGATGTCCAAAAAGTAAATAAAGAACGGTATGATAAGAAAACAAAGGTACCACAATTTCGGATAAGGGACCAAGTACTACTCAAAGTCATGAAACGTACCCCAGGAAAAAAACATAAACTTCAACCTAAATGGGAGGGTCCTTATTATATAATTAAGGTTAACCCGAATCATTCCTTTAGGTTACGCCGATGTGATACTCACGTAGAATTGAAATCATCGGTGCATGCGAATCGCTTAAAGTTTTATAAGGATCCGCGAGATTTCAGACCACCACCTGGTAATGATAACGATGGTGAAGTACAAAACAACAATCAAAATAATGTAACTCGAGATAAGGGAAATAAGCAAAACTGTCAGAGTAATGTAAATGACAGAGCTAATCAAGATAAAAATAAAAACAAGCCAAATGGACAATGGCATGAAGTTGAAAAATTGTTGAAATCAAGATACATAAATAACAAAAGACATTATTTAGTTAAATGGGCGGATGGCTCAAAACCCACATGGGAACCGTCAAATAATATATCACAGTTTTTAAAACAATTGTATCACTCGTCGGTAAAACCAAGAAAAAGAAGACGATATTAATACAATTTAGCTAAGTAAAAAGCATAATGAAAAAGAAAGAAAAAAAGAAATATACACGAAATGATTTAATATGTATGAAAGATATAAAGATAATCATTAATTTATGCATTTAAAGAAAAAGGGATATCGTTGAAGGTTGACAAGAATTATTTTGAGCCCATTCATTATCATTTTTCTTCCATTATTTCTTCTATCAGGGCGCCCGCTTTCTTATCAAACTATTTTCATTTCATTGTAGGTATGGTGGGCACGATTTGGCTCTTCGTCTTCCTTATTTTTGCGAGTTTCATACCTTTTTCGATGCAAGATGAGCACAGACTCAATTATGGGGTGATGTTTCAAAAGCAAATTGATGTTGATTTTGCATCAGATACATGGGTACATACTTTTGAAATACCTTTGTTCTTAGATGTTACACTTCCTGAGCTTTCCAAGTGTACGTTAAAAAATCCAAAGTATTGTTTCACGTTGCATCAGTTGTCGGTCAATATCAAGGTCATCAGAACTAAGTTAAAAAGTCATCTTGACTCGGCTAAACAATTGGTGTATGCCTTAATTCCAGAAATAAAAATGCCGTTAAAATCGCGCTCTAAACGCGCTTTATTACCGTTTGTTGGGGAATTGTCAAAAAGTCTTTTTGGGGTCGCAACATCGAACGATGTCAATGTATTGGCTCAACATATAAACCAATTGACTAAAAATAATAACAAAGTTGCTAAAGCATTAAAACGGTATGGGGGAGATTTTTCCTCCTTTGTAACACATATTGATGAGCGATTGTCAAACGCCATGAAAGGAATGAAAGCGGAAAGCGTTACAATTAATAGAATGATCACCGAATTAAAACAAGTGGAATCCGAATTGCCTGCCATAACTTCTATATTTACGGGATATCTCATGAGGCATTTAAATGATGCGTTTTTATTGGAAACATTTTTAACAAATTTAAGAGCCTCGTTGTCTGATTTGGCTGAAGGAAAACTTTCTCCATGGATAATATCTCCAGAAGTTTTAATCAATACAACTACGGAAATCCAAACAATTTTGGATCAAGACAAATTAGGGTACAAAATAGTAACTACAGATCCCGCATATTACTATAAATTTGCAAAATTTACGATGATGCGTAACACTTCAGTTTTGTATCTTTCAGTTCAATTTCCTTTAGCAACGTATAAAAACTCGTTTTCAACGTATAAAGTTTTGTCGTTTCCAGTTCCAATTAATAATTCTCAAAATCACGCCTCGCAATTGTTAGATTTACATGATTATCTACTTTTATCAACGGATAATCAATTTTATGCAACAATCTCAGATAAAACAATGTCCCAGTGTCAACGAACAGAAAAAGTTGTTCACTGTTTTCAAAAACCTAATCTGTTTTCTATCAATACAACAGAAAATTGTCTCTTAAATTTATTTCAAGGCAATCCTACTTTGATTAAAGAAGCATGTGATTTTCGGTTTTTAACTAATAAATTAAAACCTCATTTAATTCAAATTTCTGATACAGAACTTTTGGTTTATCAAACTCCGTCATTAACTATGCAATGTCAATCAAAGTTGTCAGAATTAGATGGTTGCAATTTTTGCATTCTTAATATACCATGTCATTGCACGGTATTAACTGAAACTAACAAATTTTTACCGCATGTAGCCAGTTGTGATTCAACAATGCAAAACGTAACAACCTTGCATCCAGTTAATTTGGCACTGTTACAACATTTCTTTTCAGAAGATACAATTGCTACTATTATGGCAAATACTACATTTAAAAACGTTGTTGATGTCAAAGTTCCCAATTTTAAACTTTATAAACACAAAATGCAAGACGTTTTGGCAAATGATAAAGTAATCGATCTTAGTCTAAAACAGGTTATCAAACGTTATGATACATACAGCGCAACCCCCTATCCTGAGAGATAGAGAGAGAGAGAGAGAGAGAGAGAAAGAGAGAGAGAAAGAGAGAGAGAGAGAGCCCGGTCCCTGTTTATAGGTGTGTAATTTCCCACTTAGTTTTAAATTGAATGGTCTGACTATATGCAATATCTACATAAATTTTTTAACTGTTTATTTTTTCATTTTTTCCCTTTTTATTTAGTTCAAAATGTCCTATTGTTTATTTCCTCCCTACTCATAAACTTACTGTACACGCATGCACAATTAGCTTAAAAATGGATCGATATGACAGTAAAGTATGGCTCTTGCTAGTGTATATTCATATAATCTCTATATTTAAAAAAAAATGAAAAAACAAATCATACGTCAATGATCTATACTGAAATCAGGCACGTAGCATCGGGGGGGGGACACTTTTTCTCGCAGCAACAAATTAAAAAATGTTATGAAAATAACCCCCCCCCCCCCACGGATTAGGATTTTGGAAAACTTAAAAAAATTCCTTTTTTTTTTTTTTTTTTTTTTTGCTTGTCAACATTTCTTGGATGAGTCTGCCCCCCCCCCCCCCCCCCACTTTCAAAAACGATGCTACGTGCCTGGAAATAGCTAACTGAAGTACACTCATTAGTCATTACAGATGTTTGATCCACCTCTAAATTTATTATTATGACCCTGATTTTCAATGTTCAAGTACAAGTTCCAGCACTGACAGTGATAGTGGATCAGCAGGACAGCAGCAACCATCCAAAAGAAGGAAAACCAATAAGAAAAAAAGAACGAAACCACAATGCCCACCACGTTCAGTTGGAGAAGAACTCATGGACACCAGTATTCAAGATGAGCCAGATAATAGCCTTCCTAGCCCAAGACAGAGTCATCATGATACCTTTGTGCAGAAAGACACATCTGTGTCTTGTGCATGGAATTCTGGGGAAGATAGCAGTAGAGTTGAGCCCAAGTTTAGTAAGATTACTTCCAGTATGATGCCCCTTCCAAACCCTGGAAGATTCCTTTCACCTGAGGAATAACTTGAGATTCTAAGATCAACAGAAAATGTGGCAACAAAGGTTCCCCCAGGAAATAAATCCAACTCCTATGTGATTGTGGACGATAGTGTGAATAGAGAGAAACGCAGTAACAACATTCGATCAGATTTTGTTGATGACTGTGGAGTTTGGGATTCAAGTACAGGAAATACCGTCAACATTCACTTTATGATAACCGATGAAAAACATTGCAGGTTAAGGACCATATTTCTGAAAGATGGAATATTCTGCACTGAAAAACGATCAAAGTACGGCAACAAAACAACACAACTTTGGAATCCAATTCATCCACAACCAACCGAACAAAATTTAGTGAAAATCCATAGATACTATACAAAACAAAAGGGAAACCACACGTTCAAGAAACGGGTGACTACATTTGAAAAACTACCATCTAAATTTGAATCAAAGACAAACTTTGCATTTATTGAATATTGTGGGCAGCAAGAAAAAATCAGCAGACCTCATGGAAATTCACAGGACAAAGATGAGCATTATACTAGAACAGATCCTTTGATATTGCACCAGGCCAATCAGCTAACCAAAGACAAAAAACCTACAGAAATAATGAACATGATGGGAGAAGACAATTCATTTATGGCACCGAAGAATTCCAAACAGATTAGAAACAAAAAGTACAGGGAAACGATTAAAGAGGAACCCCTTAAACCGACAAATGTAGCAGACGAAGTATACCAAGTGTTGTGTTCCCTACAAACTTCTGACTTTATTCAACAGTTAGTTTTTACCAAGAAGAAGAGACCTATTATCCTCCTTTACTCAGACAACCAAATTAAGGATCTGAAAGCAAACTGCCTAGGAAAGCATGGCAGCGTGATTGGCATTGACCGAACCTTTAACTTAGGATCCTGCTATGTCACGGCCATGACTTTTAAACACCAAGCAGTTGTTAAGCGAGAGACCAAGGGAAACCCAATAATGCTTGGCCCAATAATGTTGCATTATGAAAGCGATTTTGAAACATACACTACCTTCCTTCAACATATTCATCAAAAAATAGGAGACAATTCAGTTATCCTTGGAAGTGATGAGGAAAAGGCTTTAACTAAAGCAATTCACCAGGTGTTTCCTGCAGTAACCCATTTGCTTTGCACAAAACATTTGAAAGATAACATTCGTCGTAATTTACAAGACAAAATTGGGTGTTCAAAAGAAGATCGTGAAAAAATTATTAAAGAAATTTTTGGACCACAAGGCGTTGTTAAAAACTGTGATGACTTGACCTCTCATGAAACCACCTTCTATAAGTTGAAACCATATTTCCAAAAATATCCATCTTTTCAAACTTACTTTGACAAACACTTACGTGACAACCTCATCAACCATGTCATTAGGCCTATCAACGATGGAATTATACAAGAGCTCTGGACAAATAACAACACAGAATCAATAAACAACAGGATGAAGATGGAATGCGATTGGAAAGCGAAAAAACTACCAGCCCTTATTGAATGCCTTGAGAAGATTACCAACAGTCAGATGCAGAACTTGAGGAGATCTTTGTATGGTTATGGAAATTTTAAGTTGACCACCCATTTTTCCAAATTTCGATTAAGTCAATCAACATGGGCAGGAAAATCTACAAGGGAAAAACAAGTTCTATTTAACAAGTTTTTAACAACCAGGAAGGTGAACATCTCTGAAGAATTAGAGTCTTCAAAATTTGATTCTAAATTTACCATACCAAAAACAAAGACATTAGCCAAGAAACCAAACCAAAGAAGCAGACCCCGTGCTGAGAGAACTAGGTCATTTTTTAAATTAAAAAAGTCCAAAAGGAAATCTGCATGTTCAACAGATGAAGATTAATTCTCAAATGAGCATTACCTTGGCATACAAGACAAACTTAGTTGATATTTATTGTAAGACTCTTGGAAGTGACATATTGTACGAGATTAAAATAATTATGAATAGTTCTGTGGACTAATATCTTAGCATGCAATATATTATATGTCTATACCATCAGCAAATATATTGAACTTTTTGCATCACTAATGTGCGCTGTGAAGTGTAATGCTTGACTTGGACTGATTAGCAGAAACCATAGTATACCCATGTCATTGTTGAATTTATGTCATTGTTGAATATGTGAAAATATCATGAGACTGCTATATAAAATTGCATAAATGATTATTATTGATGTTTTGTTATTATTCAATTATATTCCAGTATAAAATGGAATCATTTGTATTCATGATGGCTCAATTTTGGTTGCTTTTCTGGATATATCCATTTACCTTGACAAACATTTAAGAAATTTGATCCATGAACCTAAAAAAAACCCAGTAGCAGTTCACCAAAATTGGTCCTCATGAAGTCAAGTGTTTTTTAATAACATTGAAAGATGGAGTATGAATATCCTCCTATAATTTTGATACAAAATTAAACTGGTCTGTAAACTGAAGATTACTGTGGTTCAAAATCAGTGTCAAAGTGGTAAAGGATAAAAAAAAATATTTGGCAAAATGTTTGCAAGTACACACCATCATTTGAATATATCATTAAAAGTTCAAGGTTCAGCTATCATAAAATCACCACCGGTGATTAATAACCTAACTGTATAAGCCACTTTTAATTGGCTAATGAATATTGATAACTTCCATCGGGACAATATTGCAGTAACCATGTGTTATTGGATTAATCTATCGTGATAAAGGCATTCATAGGATTTTAATTTTCAATTCAAATTTATTGTGATCATTCATTTGGGATGTTCATCAATTAACACATACCAGAAAGCAAAGAATATGTGTTTGTGTGATTGAGGATGTGTGTATGTTTATTTGAACAATAAAATGCTTTATTTGGTGATTCATTCGGGATATGAAGGTAGCGACATTGCAGAAAAAATACATAACCCCGTTATCAGTTTCTGGTCAGTTTCAGCCGCTGCGGATTTCTACCAATCATTCAGGGCGTGTAGATTTATACAAGGGTTGTTCGGAAATTATTGAGACAATTCAAATATTTCCCTTTTTAAATGAAGAATTAGTGTTAAAGTTGGAATAAAAATCGAAGAAACCACAACAAGTAACTAAAGAAAGTAATATTAAAAGAACATCAAATGTTTCGTTTACGGCGGTAGATAAACAAGTCGGTGGTCGGGTTACCTGGCACAGGCATAAACTCTGAGATTAAAAACTTGAACATCCAATTTCTAAGTGCCCGTATACCTACAGTTAATGTTATAAGAAATGAAATAATATATGTTCGTTTTACAATTTTTGCGACTACATTTTGACCAAGTTTCACTGATGTTTGAGTTGAAATACGAATATGGTACAAATATATTTACCAAGCAATAGAAAATTCAAATCTGACAACGACTTTACATTGAATTTTGACGTCATGGCGGTGCAGCGAATATACTTCAAACTGGTTAAAATATCTTAAATTTTATTTGGCTTGAGATAACTGTTTTATTCGATTACTTACTTATAATGTCAGTAGTTGCCTGTTATTTTATTTTTGCATTGATTGACTCAGAGTTTCATAAAAACAAAAAAGCAATTTCCTGTATCTTTACAGCCTTACATTAATTGCATTTCATAACATTCACAGTAATGTCTAATAAGCATTAACATGTTATAAAATGTGTTAAACAGCTAGTCTTGTCAATAAATGCATTTCAATTTTGGTGTTCTAAGAAGTAAGGAAATGATGACGTCAGGCTAACGTCGTAATGAAAATATAAGGTTTTGAGAAATCTTTTAAATCTTTAAAGTTTTTTTGCCAAAAATTGGCCGAGAACACATACTAATGTTTTTTTATGAATTGATTCATAATTATCTCCTCTGTTTTTGTGTTGAGTATGATTAATTTCGTCTGATTCGTTTAAAAGTTTGGAGCATAGTTTTGTAATGCGTTTCTCGGTTAAAATGTGCATTTTACTATATATTTCATTGAAATGGCGTTGCTTGATTTTATTAATGACACTGTATTTGAAACACGATAACATTATTACCGCGCAGACGAATCTTAAATAAATTTTAGAAATAAAACTATAAAACCTATGGATCACGTGGACAAATTTTCAAGGTAGGTTTTCTCACAAGCAAGTAAACCCGCGAGCTACCTTAAGGCCACGCAATTGCTTAAACAAAAACTATACGATGACAAGGATAAAGAGCTTCAGTTCGTCATATTTTTTTTACTGATGGTTTTACTAAAATTAAAACAAAGGGACTAAATATCAAGCTCTTTTTACATGATAACTTTTATCAACAGTTCTGAAATACAAAATGACTGAAGGAGACATTAACAGTAATTTGACTTTCGTGTAAAAATAACCCGAAATTTTTTCCACAAAAACTCAAGAATGAGAGAAAATATAAATGATGACATCTTGAAATGAAAACAAAAGATGAGAAATAAAGAGCAAGTCTTATTTCTGTTCGTCTGTAAGGTGTTTAAAACACAGGAGCAATGAGAAGCGTTAAAATGACGTTGTGAAAAATTTGCAGAACTTGCGCCGGGTCACTGGTAGAAGGCACGTTGAACAGCTAACTAGGGATGATCTAATCATGCCGTAGACAGAAAACTTTTTACTTCAATAAACTATATCCTTATTTAGATATTTGTGAAATTGCAAGGGTTATTCTTTGTTCGTAAACGAATAAGAGAAAATGTCTCAATAAATACTGAAAAACCCTCGTATATAAAGCACTAAAAATGGCTAGCGACACGAAAAATTGAAATTGTGAAAATTCGCGTTGTTAGCCATTTTCAGTGCTCTGTGTATTCAATTTACTGGTTTAGTATCTATACATAGACCCGATACGTTAAAGGTGCCTTGTGTTATTAATATTGGGGATATGTTTTGTATATTTTAATACATGTATACAATGTACTTTGATAATGTTTGGGTTTTTTTTTTTTTTACGAAACTTTCTCTAATGGAAAAGAATCGATATGTCTCTTTTTCTTAAAGTTATGTTGAACTAGCACAAACTCAAATCAGGACATAATTACAGGTCACAAACAATTTAATCTTTGAGTCAAATTTTAGCTTAAAAAATTCTAATCATTACCCATTACAAGATATGGCCCAATCGGTGAAAAAACGGCACATAGTTGAAATTTCATTTGTGTAACATGTTGTTACAAAAAATTCACTAAGTGTATTAATTATGAACATACTTAGTATCATTTGAGTATTTACGAGTTCATTGGGGTATCATTGGGGTTCATTGGGGTATCATTGGGGTATCATTGGGGTTCATTGGGGTATCATTGGGGTTCATTGGGGTTCATTGGGGTATCATTGGGGTTCATTGGGGTTCATTGGGGTAAAAAGACGCACCCAATGTGAACTAATAATATGATACTTTAGTTTCAGAATATGTTTTTAAAATATAGATTTCCTATCAAATTACATTTTTATAAGCTTTTTAAAGCGCCCATTCTATACATTGATTTTTGTGAAAAAATCACTTAAAGTTTTTATTTCTTATGAAATGGTCAATATATTAGCTTTTCTGTCAATTTATATCTTTATAAAAAGATAATATATAGAAACCAGAAATATCTTATTATTGGAAGCCTAACAAAAAATTTCTTCAAAATTTAAGAAAATTAGAGGAAACGCGGGCAAAGCAATATCAATTTTAGCATAAATATTTCTTCCAATTTAGTATTATAAGCTGATAGACATTCTTATATTCTTTCATTCGATTGAAGAATAGAATTTTCAAATCTTAAACAGATGAGTACAGAACTACAAAGAGCTACACTTATTTTTATCATCCTTTTTGTTGAGGAAAAAGGTAGTGACCTTGACCTGACCTTTATGCGAAAACAAAAAGGTCAAATTTGATTAAACTGATAGACTCAATTGGTAATATGATCCGCCTGACATTGTCAAAATTTTATGGATTTCTTATTATAAGAAGTATGTTTGATAACGAGAAGACCCCTTCCTTAAGTGCAAGATCAAAAGAATGGTCAATTACAATAGAGCTCTTATCGATCAACAATATTTGATTTGTTTGTTGTTGTTTTTTTTTTGTTAAAAGCACAGGAACCTGTCTATAAAAATTCAACCAACTGTAAACAAACTTGTCATAAACCCTCATGCTGCATGCTGCTTTTCTGAATTATCATCCTGCGCACATGCACAAATCCACCTCAAACGTTAATGCTTAGCTAAATTGCCGTTATTCATTTTTGATTATGGCTAGTACTTCGTAAATATTTATCAAAAAAATGCATAATGTTTTAGAAACGTCTTTTCATATATATAGTCATGCTGACAAAATTTGTGTCTGGTTTTCAACATTTCGAAAATGCCGTTACATGTAAAAACGACACATATACCTTCAAGATTGACACTATTATAAAGAGGCATTGTTACGATTTTTGTCAAAAATTATTTTTTAGTTTTAATGTTTACAATGCTTCAGTAAGACATATCTAATACCAAGAAGTCAGTCAACAAAAACTTTAGTGTAAGATAAAAGTAACATATAAAGCTAGCAATTCTTTGTTTCGTATAAAAAACCCTTGTCATATTTTTGTTTACATTTTGAATGTTAAAAAGACCATTCCAGGTTTAAAACTAAATTGTATACACGTATGTTCAAAACGAATTAGCAGATTTGAAAATCAACTTGAAAAAGAATTTTTACCGATATATTGAACCAATTTAACCAAAAATATTGCACGCGCCTTGCTTGCATTACAAAGAATAATGACCTTTGTGTCTTGCTTATGACTCGACGACAGACACTTAAACTTTGGTTTATCTTAGAAATGCATTCTTAAAGCATTGTAAACAATTAAAACAGGATAATAAATTTTGAAAAAAATAGTGACTATGCCCCTTTAATAAGGAGGCTTAAACCTTGTTTAATGCCGTTTTTGAAGAAACTGTCGGCATTCTAGATATTTACTATTAGCCCAAAAAGGACATAAATCCCTAGATATGGTAGGCCATATCATACAAGGTTATTGTTAAAAAGCATCATTGAAAGGGTTTATATCTTAAAATTAATAAATCTGTAGGCATCTTTCATTTACAAGATCTTGACCTTCAGCGGGTGCACCTTGACACAGCCACACTTATCTGGCAAAGTGTTGAGTCCCATACTGCTCTCATTTTTGTATAGTTACATTTCAAATTATTCTTTATCTATCCATCAAATAATGCAGTGGTGTGTAGAGCATTTTTATGGCCTAGGATAATAAGATTAGTCAATTGACGCATCTTAAATCTTAGGATATGATGTAAAAAAGTAGACATTTATCACTTTTTTGCTTAATTCATCGTCAAATCTTGGAATATATGAGAGATCTACAATATTTTCAAAGAGTTTACTAATATTAAACATTTCAAAATAGAATGATACAAGAAGTATTGTGAGCGATGTGGCCCTTAGGCCTCTTGTTTTTTCTTGAGGTCTGTGCTTGACCGGTATCTTACTTTTACAAGGAATGGATTGGGTAATTATTGCGTTGAATAAGAGGCAGAAGGCAATAGAAAGAGGTACAGAAAGGCTCCATGTATAGAAACAGTGGCAATAAACACACGGACATGGAGATGTGGTGAGATGCTTATTACTTTACCCTCTAAGATTGAGACGCCAGGTGTTTTGCGGTGTAGAAACTAGGTAATCAATGCTTAGGTTTGGCTTGTCTTGAAATTTGATCACAACTGTGTTTTAACCGCTTCAACATGGAGCTCGGACCCCTTAATTGTTCATGGCAATTAAATTATGCATCACTTCTCGTGTTTTACTTAATTTATCATCGTGTTTTATTTTATTTTTTATTTGTGTTCAATGTAGCTAATCTTTCCCTGAAAATGTTTTGCAGGTGCGCAGAAGCACACATTCATTAAAAGAATTAAACAATGACTCAATGGAACTCTTTCATTTAAATGCACATAATTAAAAGCAAAAATCAAATGAAACACACCAGTTGGAAGAATTGTGGAAACAACCCTATACTGTACTTATTGGGAAGAAATGTACGTTAAAAAGTAACGATTGATTAGAAGACTGCTCGAACTGCATATTTGAAGCATTGAGACGCGCGAAAGTAACGTTTTAATCACTCTGCGCTACCATAGTCAGACCAATACTAGAGCCCCAAGATGGGATAAAAGTTCAACATAAAAATATATAGGGAAAATTTTCAAAATCCTTTTCTAAAAAAATAGAATGCTTCGTTTAGTTTTTTAAACATCCTCATATCTTCATATACCCATATAAGTGTCACAACGACCTTCTTTAACTTTTTATAACTATTCATAGTTCATTTTCAAATTTGTTATCTATAGTAAGTTGAGGCTCATGAGAATAAGACAGGTCAGTTAATGTATCTTATATCTTAAAATTTGTTGTCCTGAAGAAGGCTTCTTTTTATGTATAAATCAATGTATTGACAAATCTTGGAATATATGAGAGTTTTACCAATTTTTTTAAGGGTTTCATATTTATACATTTCGTAATAGAATGACCCAAGAACAATTGTTCAGGATAGTATGTGGTCCATGGACCTCCAATCTACATTTTTCTTTGAATCTTTCTTGAATAATCCTTACAGAGCATTTTGCCTTGCTTAATGATATTGAGAATCAGTGCATACATGTAACTCAGAAAAATTTTAAATTCTTGCAAGCACAGAAATTTGATAGTCTTTGTTAAACTTCAGTCTGTGTAAAATAGGCTTCAACGATCGAAGCTGACATTTTAGTCGGTGACAAAATAATCTAGTAAGTATCAAAAAGGACAACATTTGACCACATTAACATTATATAAATAGTGCCTGTTTGGGACGGTAACAGTTGAAATTGACACCCCGAGAAAACCATTGTCAACCAACGCGAAGCAATGTTGACAAGGGTTATCGAGGGGTGTCAATTTCAACTGTTATCCTCCCAAACAGGCACTATTTATTTTGCTATACTGAATGTCTTAATTTTTAAGAAAAATTTTACTGCTTTTATATAGGAATAACGTGAATTCTACAGCGAACCGTACGCGCATAATTTTCGCGCATGTAACAATTTTTAATGTTACCCGTTGCTAAGTGCGTTGCTTACGCTGAGGGTAATAGAAAGGATTATGAACTGCGTCTTAACCAATCAGATTTCAGTATTTAACATGAAAGTTTAACAATATTTATTTTATACCAGACTTTGACCCGTGTGTGCACGGGTTGACATTGCATATGCTGTCGGATATTTACAAAATAGATACATCGAAACATTGTTGACATTTGCATAACCAAACTTCAAGCCTACAATAATGCTATTAAATTCACTACACTCTGCTGAGTTGGAATAATCCAACTGTGTCTCGGGAAAGGCCTTCACCACAGTTAAAATGCCTCCCATATACCCGTTATGTAGCAGGAAAATGCAGAATCGCTCCAAAACGATTTTGGAGAAAATTAATAAAGTTGCATGAAAAATAACAGTGAAACTGTACATAACAAACCATTTTGAAGCTGTTAATACCTTTCTTCGTAAAGTTTATTTCTATAATTGCAGAATTCAACATATTTCAAGAACGTTTTTACACAACATGTTGACATTCGAAACTATCGGGATTTTTAATATAATAAATGCACTGTGTTAGAGTTATCTCCCGTATTTTCTTTGATGAACAGAAAAAAAAAATTTCAAATGAAAATTAACACGCATCTGTTTTATCGTTTCCAAGTTTATCCATGCAAATGTGATATTGTGGAAACATAAAATAAAGAGCCTCTCATGATTTAGCGTGAATATAATGCGCATGCGAAAGATTGTTAAACCCCAAAAATTCATATGATTTCCGGAATTTTTTGAGAAATGTTCGTAGTTTATTAATTAATTAAGCTTGATTGAGAATAAATAAAAACAAATTGGTAATCTTCAAGTAACAATGATGTTTAAAATATATTAAACAAAAAACAGTACTCTTCCGATTTATCGGTATTAAAGCTAAAACAAATCGAGTCTATTATTTAAATATAGTAGCATAGATTCATTAGGCACTAGAAATCTAGTATATACATTGAACCAAAGTTTTAAGTATTTACCTTTTATAATGTATATGAAATAATTACATTAATTTTGTTTTGTCTTGCCGTTAGGGTGACTGATTTCCACTTAGCTTTGCAATTGCATTGACCTTGATCTCTGGTTGCGATCCGAGACCTTGACATTTGCATAACATCACAAACTCTTCCGGTTTGTTTGAATTTCACTTTGAGCTTTTTGATTGTTATAAGTTGTTAATTGAAATGCCGATACAATTATGAAAGAGAAAAATTACATCAAAATAAGCAAGCGCAGAAAAGGCCAATTTATTGTTTTGAGGTTTCGTCACGGGTAAACTAATTGATTTCAATCGGTGTTGTCTTTTTTTATCTGTGATACTGATGAAGAGGTCAGTTATGAAATGTTGAAAATTTTTTATTATTTTATTTCGTAATTTTTAAATTATTGGCTCACCTGAGCTTAAAGCTCAGGTGAGCTTTTCTGACCACTTTTCGTCCCGTGTCTGTCTGTCTGTAAACTTTTAATATTTTTAACATCTTCTCCAGAACTACTGGGCCGATTTAAACAAAACTTCGCATAAATCAGTCTTAGGTTAAAGGGATAAAAGTTTTTAAAAAGGAGAGCCACACCCTCTTTTAAAGGGATAATATCAAGAATTATTTAAAAAGGAACATTTGTATATAACAAATGACGTGACCTATAGGGCCGTTATTGGTTTCTGTCGTTACAAAAAGCATATCGATTTCCGTTCCACTTATTGATTTCAGGCCATACACAGTAAAGTCTTAGGTTCTAGTTTTCATAATTAATAGTGATGGAAAAAAATGTTTCACATTCGTTGTCCGAGCAGTATGAGTTATGAACTTTTTTTTTTAGTTTTGTTTTCAGTTTACATTCTAGTATACGATACGTGATCTCTATTTACAACCAAAGACATAATATAATTATTAGCAACTATTGAAAGTCTCGCGTGACGCAATTTCAAAGGTCGCAATACCCTTTGACTCTTTACGACAATAACGTCCGTCGCTTTGGTTTTTCCAACAGAAATAACAGGAAGAGTGATGTTTGTAGGTGTGGAAGGATTTTTACGAGTTGTTCGAATACTATCATCATTTAATGTACATTCAACCGAACCTTTTCCGTATTCACAGCTGCATCTTTTGTATTATGGAACGTACTTGATGCCAGAATGGTAATGGGACGGAAAACTCTAACTGACCCACCCGAATATTTTCTAATCTGAAAACATTCCTCCTGCATTTTTGGCTTAAAATGTCACAAATGCACACATTCTTTGGCAAGAACAAACTGCATCTACTTTGCAGTATTTCTTCAACAATTGAACCATTTCCTATAGATGTCCTGGGAAGGCAAATCCAACAGTTTTTGCTAAGCATGATTTTTTTTACGTGGTACCTGTCTCGAGTAACACAGAATAAATTATTCCTTTCCTTAAACAAAACGTGCTTACACTAGGGTATAGTTCCAGTTTATTACTTTTACATGTAGTGGACATATTTAATTTTGATTAGATTTATGTTATGATTGATACAAAAAATTCACTATATATTTACCTTGAATTTTCGGATTTTCCTGATTTCCAATGCAGTATGAAAAAAGGACAGCTGCCACAAAAAATACCAATGTATGCATATTCATGATGTGAAACAAAATTTGTTACACGTTTATTCCTGGATGAATTATGTGCAAAACGCCGGGAGGGGGGGGGGAGGTTAAATGTCCTTTATATAGTCGGTAATATGAAGCCGTATCATTAAGATTAAACTTGATGAGTAATTGTGCATGTAGGTAGTCTCAACAATGAAAGCTAAAAAAATTAAACAACTGTGTATCATGTTGAATATAACCTCTTACCAGTAATGCGTGGATTTTTTAAAATAGAATTTTTGCGGCCGAATCGTATCTCAGAAGAATGTGATCTAGAATTACTGTTCAGCGTTTGGAAGATTAATAAAGAATTAATCAATCCAAAACACCTGATAACTGGTAGGATTCAAAATTAAAAAAGGATTTAGCGAACATCATCGTTTCATTTTATTTTCCCTGCAATGCTTTGCGTATTGCCTCTATAGGTATTAAGATCCCCATCAGATTGGAAAATAAACTCTGGGAATATAAGCAAAGAGAGCTACATGTATTTTAAAAAGAAATTGGACTTTGGCAGTTGTCTCAAACAGCAATGTGATGTAGGCTTGTCTATTTCAATGGAGTTATGGCTCTTTGAAATTAACAAGATAAGTTCGACTGTAATGGTGTGCGTACGTAATTTGTGGATATTTTGCTTGGGACCAGCCTATTTTCATTTTGTTTTAGTGGATGGAGTTTTGCTAAAAAAATCTACCTTATGTGAACCCTATGTGTAATAGTATTTCATACCTTGATTTTATAAGCAATTAATTCATAATATCAATAGATAAATTGGCACTCAACTAAAAGAATAATTTAAGAATAAATGTTGCCAGTTGATCATTTCATTAACTTTTGTTCTGCGTTACCATTTTAAAATACCAGTTTTATAAATATGTTTTGTTATAAAACTAATCTTGTTTTTTTAGAAAACTTAATATAGAGAGTTTTGTAGAGAGTCATGATAGCGTTTTCTTCCACTAATTTCTTGTAAAAATATTGATTTAGAGAACGTCTCAATTTAAGGCAAAAATATAAAGATTTACAAGTTGAATTCTAAAAATTACATCAGCTTGAAAGGAATGATTAACAGTGTTAATCAACTGGATTCGGCAAATTATGTTGTACTTTGCATTGTCTCGTTACATTTATTGTCGGAAGCAAAAGTGAAAGTAGTATACCACACCGGTATAGAACATGTTTAATCGATTGTTATTTGTTAATCATCCTTTGATGCTTTGGTGTACATTTAATTAATTGGAACAGAAAAACAACGATTTATATAACTTTTTTGTTAAATTGAGACGCAATTCATCAAACTATAAAAAAGATAGCGCCGTCTGTTGCTAACAAATGTAATCGTTAATCCTCATCAGACTCTACATGAGTAAACAGAGCTTCACGTGGAACGAGACAAAATTAAGAAATTGTTTACTTTCAACTTTGACTTTCCGGTCGTCAGAAATCGACTGTTGTAATATAACGGTTTATCAAAGAACAAACAACAGGTAAGAATTAATTAACTTTATTAGACAATTGACGTCTAACGGCATATCAATCTCACTTACAAGCAGTCGTCCATAACATCAAAAAATAGCATTTTAGATGATCTTCAGCTAATCAGACTTTTCTTAAACCGTTTCTTGAAAATTGAACCCAT